>NW_026512153.1:187500-285000 GCF_027579735.1 Bombina bombina
ATACTTATTTAAAAATAAATAGAACATATTCCTTTATGTAAAGAACATTAGAATATGAAATATGCCTATATTAATTTCGGGTTATTGCTAATGATAATTAGTGATGTTGCGAACAGTTCTGCCGCGAATAGTTCGTAGCGAACATAGCATGTTTGCGTTCGCAGCGGACGGCGAACATATGCGATGTTCGATCCGCCCCCTATTCGTCATCATTGAGTAAACTTTGACCCTGTAGCTCACAGTCACAAGACACATTCCAGCCAATCAGCAGCAGACCCTCCCACCTCCTGGACAGCATCCATTTTAGATTCATTCGGAGCCTGCATTCTTAGTGAGAGGAGGGACAGTGTAGCTGCTGCTGATTTAATAGGGAAATTGATAGCTAGGCTAGTGTATTCAGTGTCCACTACAGTCCTGAAGGACTCATCTGATCTCTGCTGTAAGGACAGCACCCCAAAAAGCCCTTTTTAGGGCTAGAACATCAGTCTGCTTTTTTTTTTTTTTTCCTGTGTAATCTAATTGCAGCCTGCCTGCCAGCGTGTGTGTCAGGCTCACAGCGTATACTGTGCCCACTTGCCCAGTGCCACCACTCATATCTGGTGTAACAGTAGTGTACATTTAAAAAAAAACTAAAAAAAACCTTTTTTTAATTTGAAATAATAGCAGTCAGTTTCCCTCACACGTGTGCGTTCCAGGTCCTGCCAGGGCACAGTGTCACACCAGTGCAAGTCATATCTACTAAAACAGTAGTGTACATACATTTAAAAAAAACAAACCTTTTTTATTGTGAAATAATAGCAGTCAGTTTCCCTCACAAGTGTGCGCTCCAGGTCCTGCCAGGGCACAGTGTCACACCAGTGCAAGTCATATCTGCTAAAACAGTAGTGTACATTTAAAAAAAACAAAAACCTTTTTTTACTGTGAAATAATAGCAGTCAGTTTCCCTCACACGTGTGCGCTCCAGGTCCTGCCAGGGCACAGTGTCACACCAGTGCAAGTCATATCTGCTAAAACAGTAGTGTACATACATTTGAAAAAAAACAACTTTTTTTTACTGTGAAATAATAACAGTCAGTTTCCCTCACACGTGTGCGTTCCAGGTCCTGCCAGGGCACAGTGTCACACCAGTGCAAGTCATATCTGCTAAAACAGTAGTGTACATTTAAAAAAAACTAAAAACCTTTTTTTACTGTGAAATAATAGCAGTCAGTTTCCCTCACACGTGTGCGTTTCAGGTCCTGCCAGGGCACAGTGTCACACCAGTGCAAGTCATATCTACTAAAACAGTAGTGTACATTTAAAAAAAAAAAACCCTTACACTACCTGAACGATACAACATCATACCTGATTTTTTAAAGCACGTTATTCCAAACAATTTAGGAATGTTAGGTGATTTATGCCCTTTATGGATTAAAACCAGACTCTGCATCAACTATGTAATTTTCCATGGGAGTTTGCCATGGATCCCCCTCCGGCATACCACAGTCCAGGTGTTAGTCCCCTTGAAACAACTTTTCCATCACTTTTGTGGCCAGAAAGAGTCCCTGTGGGTTTTAAAATTTGCCTGCCTATTGAAGTCTATGGCGGTTCGCCCGGTTCGCCGGTTCGCGAACTTTTGCGGAAGTTCGGCGTTTGCAAACGCAAAATTTTAGGTTCGCGACATCACTAATGATAATATTCTAACGGCTAGATTTAGAGTTTTGTCGGTAAAGAACCGCATAGCTAACGCAGCTTTTTTCCCAATGCGCCCTTAAGACAACGCTGGTATTTAGCGTTGTCTGAAGGGCTGCTTTAGGCTCCAAAAAGGGTGCGTTGAGCCTAATTTACCGTCACTTCAACTCTCAATACCAGCGTTGCTTATGGTAGCGGTAAGCTGGCAAAACGTGCTCGTGCACGATTCCCCCATAGGAAACAATGGGGCCGTTTAGGATGAAAAAAAACCTAACACCTGCAAAAAAACAGCGTTAAGCTCCCAACGTAGCCCCATTGTTTCCTATGGGGAAACACTCTCTAAGTCTGCACCTAACACCCTAACATGAACCCCGAGTCTAAACACCCCTAACCTTACACTTATTAACCCCTAATCTGCCGCCCCCGCTATCGCTGACACCTGCATTATAAAATTAACTCCTAATACACCGCCGCAACCTACATTATCCCTATGTACCCCTAATCTGCTGCCCCTAAAATCGCCGACACCTACATAATATTTATTAACCCCTAATCTGCCCCCCCCCAAGGTCGCCGCCACCTAACTACACTTATTAACCCCTAATCTGCCGACCGGACCTCGCCGCCATAGTTAAGAGCTTTATGGGCTAACGCCGGTTTATAAAGCTCTTAACTACTGTGCTCTAAAGTACACTAACACCCATAAACTACCTATGTACCCCTAAACCGAGGTCCCCCCACATCGCCGCCACTATAAGAAATATTTTTAACCCCTAATCTGCCGACCGCACACCGCCGCCACCTACATTATCCCTATGAACCCCTAATCTGCTGCCCCTAACATCGCCGACACCTACATAATATTTATTAACCCCTAATCTGCCCCCCCATGTCGCCGCCACCTAACTACACTTATTAACCCCTAATCTGCCAACCAGACCTCGCCGCTACTCTAATAAATGTATTAACCCCTAAAGCTAAGTCTAACCCTAACCGTAAAACCCCCCTAAATTAAATATAATTTTAATCTAACAAAATAAATTAACTCTTATTAACTAAAGTATTCCTATTTAAAACTAAATACTTACCTGTAAAATAAACCCTAATATAGCTACAATATAATGAATAATTATATTGTAGCTATTTTAAGATTTATATTTATTTTACAGGCAACTTTGTATTTATTTTAACTAGGTACAATAGCTATTAAATAGTTATTAACTATTTAATAGCTACCTAGTTAAAATAATAACAAAATTACCTGTAAAATAAATCCTAACCTAAATTACAATTAAACCTAACACTACACTATCAATAAATTAATTAAATAAATTACCTACAATTACATACAATTAAATAAACTAAACTAAATTACAAAAACAAATAAACACTAAATTACAAAAAATAAAAAAAGATTACAAGAATATTAGGCTAATTACACCTACTCTAAGCCCCCTAAAAAAATAAAAAAGCCGCCCAAAATAATAAAGGTCCCTACCCTATTCTAAATTAAAAAGTAACCAGCTCTTTTACCAGCCCTTAAAAGGGCTTTTTGCGGGGCATGCCCCTAAGTAATCAGCTCTTTTGCCTGTAAAAAAAAATACAACCCCCCCAAACATTAAACCCACCACCCACATACCCCTACTCTAACCCAAACCCCCCTTAAATAAACCTAACATTACCCCCCTGAAGATCTCCCTACCTTGAGTCGTGTTCACCCAGCCGGGCACCGATGGACCAAAACAGGACATCCGGAGCGGCAGAAGTCTTCATCCTATCCAGGCAGAAGAGGACATCTGGACCGGCAGACATCTTCATCCAAGCGGCATCTTCTATCTTCATCCATCCGACGAGGATCGGCTCCATCTTCAAGACCTCCGGCGCGGAACATCCTTCTTCACCGAAAACTAGACGACGAATGATGGTTCCTTTAAATGACGTCGTCCCTCGAATTCCGATTGGCTGATAGGATTCTATCAGCCAATCGGAATTAAGGTAGTAAAAATCTGATTGGCTGATTAAATCAGCCAATCAGATTCAAGTTCAATCCGATTGGCTGATCCAATCAGCCAATCAGATTGAGCTCGCATTCTATTGGCTGTTCCGATCAGCCAATAGAATGCAAGCTCAATCTGATTGGCTGATTGGATCAGCCAATCAGATTTTTCCTACCTTAATTCCGATTGACTGATAGAATCCTATCAGCCAATCGGAATTCGAGGGATGCCATCTTGGATGACGTCATTTAAAGGAACCGTCATTCGTCGTCTAGTCGTCGGTGAAGAAGGATGTTACGCGCCGGAGGTCTTGAAGATGGAGCCGCTCCTCGTCGGATGGATGAAGATAGAAGATGCCGCTTGGATGAAGATGTCTGCCGGTCCGGATGTCCTCTTCTGCCCGGATGTCCTCTTCTGGTAAAAGAGCTGGTTACTTTTTAATTTAGAATAGGGTAGGGACCTTTATTATTTTGGGGGGCTTTTTTATTTTATTAGGGGGCTTAGAGTAGGTGTAATTAGCCTATTATTCTTGTAATCTTTTTTTATTTTTTTGTAATTTAGTGTTTGTTTGTTTTTTGTAATTTAGTTTAGTTTATTTAATTGTATGTAATTGTAGGTAATTTATTTAATTAGTTTATTGATAGTGTAGTGTTAGGTTTAATTGTAACTTAGGTTAGGATTTATTTTACAGGTAATTTTGTAATTATTTTAACTAGGTAGCTATTAAATAGTTAATAACTATTTAATAGCTATTGTACCTAATTAAAATAAATACAAAGTTGCCTGTAAAATAAATATAAATCATAAAATAGCTACAATATAATTATTCGTTATATTGTAGTTATATTAGGGTTTATTTTACAGGTAAGTATTTAGTTTTAAATAGGAATACTTTAGTTAAGAGTTAATTTATTTTGTTAGATTAAAATTATATTTAATTTAGGGGGGTGTTAGGGTTAGGGTTAGACTTAGCTTTAGGCGTTAATACATTTATTATAGTAGCGGCGAGGTCCGGTCGGCAGATTAGGGGTTAATAAGTGTAGGTAGGTAGCGGCGACGTTGGGGGGGCAGATTAGGGGTTAATAAATATTATGTAGGTGTCGGCGATGTTAGGGGCAGCAGATTAGGGGTTCATAGGGATAATGTAGGTGGCGGCGGTGTGCGGTCGGCAAATCAGGGGTTAAAAATATTTCTTATAGTGGCGGCGATTTGGGGGGACCTTGGTTTAGGGGTACATAGGTAGTTTATGGGTGTTAGTGTACTTTAGAGCACAGTAGTTAAGAGCTTTATAAACCGGCGTTAGCCCATAAAGCTCTTAACTACTGACTTTTTTTTGCGGCTGGAGTCTTGTCGGTAGAGGGTCTACCGCTCACTTCAGCCAAGACTCTAAATACCAGTGTTAGGAAGATCCCATTGAAAAGATAGGATACGCAATTGGCGTAAGGGGATCTGCGGTATGGAAAAGTCGCGGCTTGAAATTGAGCGTTAGACCCTTTCCTGCCTGACTCTAAATATCAGCGGGCGGCTAAAAGCAGCGTTAGGACCCCTTAACGCTGCATTTGACGGCTAACGCAGAACTCTAAATCTAGGCTTACGTTCTTTTCACGATAGTGAGATGTTAGTTTTTTTTAGCATTTTTATTGTCTTCTATAGGGAATGCAAATATGTAATGGTGTTTGCGCCATAGTGGGGTTTAAGATTTTTTTTTCATATTTTTTTTTTTCTCCATTGACTTCTATGGGGAATACATGAACGCGCACATGATATTCTAACTTTAGATTTTCCGCACTAGTCGGGTTACTGCTACAGAAAAAAAGGAAATTTAAGCTTACCTGATAAATGTATTTCTTTTATGATATGACGAGTACACAGATTTCATCCTTACTTATGGGATATCGCTTCCTGGTCTGCAGGAGGAGGCAAAGAGCACCACAGCAGAGCTGTATATATAGCTCCTCCCTTCCCTCCCACTCCAGTCATTCGACTGAAGTTAGGAAGAGAAAGGAGAAGCCAAGGTGCAGAGGTGACTGAAGTTAAACAAAAATAAAGACCTGACTAAAAAAAATGACAGGGTGGGCCGTGGACTCGTCATATCGTAAAAGAAATAAATTGATCAGGTAAGCATAAATTTCCTTTTCTTTTACAAGATATGATGAGCCCACGGATTTCATCCTTACTTATGGGATACAATACCAAAACTATATGACACGGATGAAAGGGAGGGACAAGACATTAACCTAAACGGAAGGTACCACTGCTCCCAAAAACAGCCTTGGACAAGGTAAAAGTATCAAATTTGTAAAATTTGTAAAAAGTGTAAAGAGACAACCAAGTTGCAGCCTTGCAAATCTGTTCAGCAGAAGCATCATTTTTAAATGCCCATGAGGAAGCCACAGCCCTAGTAGAATGAGCCGTAATTCTTTCTGGAGGCTGCTGTCCCGCAGTCTCATATGCAAAACGTATGATACTCTTCAGCTAAAAAGAAAGGGAGGTAGCCGTAGCTTTCTGTCCCCTACGTTTCCCAGAAAAAACAACAAATAATGAAGATGATTGACGAAATTCTTTAGTCGCCTGTAAGTAAAACTTCAGGGCACGGACCACGTCCAAGTTATGTAACAGACGCTCCTTCTTAGAGGAAGGATTGGGACATAATGAAGGAACAACAATTTCCTGATTAATATTTTTGTTGGAAACAACCTTAGGAAGAAAACCAGGTTTGGTACGCAACCCTACCTTATCGGAATGAAAAATAAGGTAAGGAGAATCACATTGTAGAGCCGAAAGCTCAGAAACTCTGCGAGCAGAAGAAATAGCAACCAAAAATAAAACTTTCCAAGATAATAATTTAATATCCATGGAATGCATAGGTTCAAACGGAACCCCTTGAAGAACCTTAAGAACTAAATTCAAACTCCAAGGAGGAGCAATAGGTCTATACACAGGCCTGATTCTAGTCAGAGCCTGACAAAAAGATTGAACATCCGTAATATCTGCCAGACGTTCTATCTGACAGACGTTTGTGTAGCAAAATAGATAAAGCAGAAATCTGTCCCTTTAAGGAACTTGCTGATAACCCTTTCTCCAATCCTTCTTGGAGAAAAGATAAAATCCTAGGAATCCTAATCTTACTCCATGAGTAGCCCTTGGATTCGCACCAATAAAGATATTTACGCCATATCTTATGGTAAATCCTTCTAGTAACAGGCTTACCAGCATGAAAACCAGCATGCATGCTTAGCCCTACCAACTTTTCTCAGGATAAATTTGAAGCATTTGCGAACTTCTTCAGAGACAAGATTTCCTCAATCCGAACCGCTATCACTGCAGGCCAAACAGTTACACACCAGAACCACTACAATGGAATGCCAGATTGCCCCAGTTTATGGGCCACTTTTACAAATGTGGATATAAAAGGAGTTAAAAACACCATACAAAAGTTGCACCCTACTACGTGTGACTTAGACCCTGCTCCAACTCAGCTCATATCTGGATGCATTGAAACACTCGCCCCAGTCCTCACAAAAATAGTGCAGTGTTCACTAAAAACAGGAGACTTCCCAGATCCTCTAAAAGAAGCTGTGGTAAAACCACTCCTAAAGAACCCTTTATTAGACCCAGACTGCATGACTAATTACAGACCAGTATCCAACCACCCATTTCTGGGGAACGTAATTGAAAAAGTAGTGGCAACTCAACTGGAAGTACTTCCAATTATAGGTATGGGAAACAGCACCTGTATTCTTTTGTCCTGTGGCAAGGAATAGGACTAGCAAGGTCCCAGTGTACTCTTGAACAAAAATGGATTTCCAGCCTCCCGGGTATAATAAAAAGACCTTTATTTTTCTTTTCACAGGGTCCATAAACACTTACTGGTTCTTAATTATGTCTACTTAATCAGTATGCAGGTGTGTCTTTTATACCTGTTTGTACATTGTTGCCATCTAGTGGCCATTATTAAAATAACATGTGTATCATACAATAAAAGACATTTATTTCTCTATTGCTACCTATTTAGTATGTCACACATGTATCATTAAAACATTATTAATATTTAAACTACACAAACCTATATACATCCTATTAATCAGAATCATATGCACAACAGATACAACCAATTTAATCTTATAGGTATTTCATCATTTATAAGAACAAAGACCAATCAAAATCTTTATTAAGTCCATTGGGCTCTAGAGTATTCAATTTATTAATCCAGAACATCTCCTTTCTTTTCAACATGTGTTCCCTGTCACCTCCTCTCCTGGGTTTTTCTATTTGATCTATCACTTGAAAACGTAGTTGACTTATATTATGGCCCATGGAGAGGAAGTGACAGGAAACTGGGGCTTCCTTATTCTTCAATCTGATGTTGGACTTGTGCTCTGTTATTCTGTTTCTTACTTCCCTACTCGTCTCTCCAATATAAATCCTGGCACATGGGCATTTAACTATATATATGGCATATGTGCTCCTACATGTGAGATGTTTTTTGATAGAATATTTGGTTCCATAATTTGGGTGAAAAAAATGTTTGCCTTTTATTATAGAGCTACAGTGGCTACAATGTAAACATGGATAACATCCTACATTGTCTATTCCTATTGTAGTTTGTAACACTTTTTTTGTTCCACCTATATCTGCTCGCACCAAATAATCTCTCAAATTTGTGTTTCTCTTATAAGCTGTTATTGGAACTTTTTTAAATTCTTCAACATAAGGATTGCAGTCTTTCAATATATGCCAATATTTGTTTATTATGCGTGATATTTTTGGGCCTAAGGTATTATATTGGGTTACAAATATAATCCTATCACCTTTGTTTTTGTTGTTATTGTGTTGTCTCAGTACTTGATCACTTTTTTTGACAAGTTCCAATTCTTCTTGAATTAATTTATCTGGGTATCCTCTCTTTTTGATTTTTTCTGCCATTTCATTTAGTCTCAAATTGCACTTGTTTTCATCTGATACTATTCTTTTTACTCGCAAGAATTGGCTCTTAGGTATTGCTCTTAATGTGTTGTCTGGGTGAAAATGTACAAACATGTATAAAAGACACACCTGCATACTGATTAAGTAGACATGATTAAGAACCAGTAAGTGGTTTGAAACGTTGTCGTTTGTTTATGGACCCTGTGAAAGAAAAATAAAGGTCTTTTTATTATACCCTGGAGGCTGGAAATCCATTTTTGTTCAAGAGTACACTGGGACCTGGCTAGTCCTATTCCTTGCCACAGGACAAAAGAATACATGTGCTGTTTCCCATACCTATAATTGGAAGTATTTGGAAGCCTGGGGAATGCGTGCATCTACATTGGAACATTGCAACTATTAGCCTAAATGGCGGAAGATAACACTGAAGTGGTTCCCAAAACTTTTGCTTATGATGAGGAATCAGCACAGCAGATATATGCCAAAGTCACAGGTAATAAAGATTTTCTTAAAATCACAGCAGGAGAGGCCACTAGTAGAAATTTTGAAAAGAACAGTAAGAAGAAAATGATTTTAGAATTGCATGCTATCACACTTACTGAATATTACAAAGTTCAACGGATACCTAGAGACCTAAGGATGTCTACCTGCCCCACATTATTCTCAGACCGGAAAGACTACTGTGAAAGATTTGAAAGTATTTTAAATAAATGCTCATATGACTTGATAACTTGGACAGTTGAATATGCACAAATGGAAATTAATAAATACAAAGACACTATAAATAAGCAAAAAGAACAACTGATCCATAGAATATCACTGGATGAGTATAACAAATTGATTGCAGAAGTGGAAAAATCAGTACAGGAATACCGTAAACTGCTGGAAGGCCGGAAGAGATCCAAATTTATACGAGATGAGCAGGACTACTCATCAGGCAATGTGTATAGATGGCGCCAGAGAAACAGTAATCAGGGATCCTCCAAGGTTAAAGACAGGGACCGGAGGAGAGGAGCCAGAAAGTGCCCAGCCCAGGAAGACAACAGCGGTAGTGGGTCAGAAATGTCTGCTAGTTTTTTAACAGAGGACTCAGACGTAGACCACACCGCGCCGGGCAGAAGCATAGGAATGGGCGCACAACACACTACGTCACAACCGGAGCGCCAGAGAGCACGCCGCACACGAGGATACCAGCAAGGGTATTACCGCTACAAGGAGATACTGGAGAAGAGGTTCCTGGAAAAGATTGTACAATTCAAGACGGACTGAGTAACTTACGGGATGGGGCGAACAAGATACCGGAGGAGACTATAGTGGACATTGATGGTGGTAATGTAAATGTTCTTTCATTGTTGCATACGGATGCAGAAGGTGATAAAGAATTTAATCTAAATGGACATATTGTGAACAAATGTGATTCAATAAGACTTGCTAATATGGAGACTTGCACTGATATAAACAATTGCACTGATAATGTTTTGGTTGATACCGATATTTGCACTAATAATGTTTTGGTTGATACCGATATTTGCACTAATAATGTTTTGGTTGATACCGATATTTGCACCAATAATGTTTTGGTTGATACCTATATTTGCACAAATGATGTTTTACAATTTGAAACAGAAGGGGTTAATAATAAATGCACTGACACTTTAAGGAAAGACTTGCACCTTTCTGAAAACACTAATTATAGAAACACCAATGATAAAAATTTGCACTTTATGGAAAGCACCAACTATATGAACATAAATCATAATATCACTGATACAAATTTGGTACATAATATATCAAATTATACTTTAACTGACACTGAATATGCAATTTTAAATAAAGGCTTATCCTTTTGTATAGCAAATACATATGATGAGTTCACTATACAACAAGATTTAGAGAGATTCTTTAGGAAATTAAAATTAAAAGTATTTTTTCCCCCGACAATTCGTACAGCAATGATGACCAAAAAATCAGAAATAGACAAATTTAATGAAAACATCAGATTTAATGACCCAAAAAAAATTGGTATACAAGTCAAAAGTAAATTTACACCATCTGCACAACATAGTGTTGCAACATTTGCCAAATTGGTTAATAAAGAGGTAGACACCTTATTAAGGAGAAATAAAAAGAAAAAAATGGTACAAGCCAACAAAAAAAGAACAAGAGGTAATCAATAAAATTAAAAATAACAAGGACATCATAATTAAGAAGGCGGACAAGGGTGGGGCTGTAGTCTTACTTAACAAATCAGACTATGTAAAAGAAATAGAGAGACAACTTGATGATAGACAAGTATATGAACCTTTGATAGGAGATCCCACCATTCAGATAGGCAAAGAAATTTAACATCTAACTAATCAAGCCATCAAAAAAGGTATCATCACAGTAAAGTTTAAAGAATCTCTAATTGAAACACAGCCAATAAGACCAGTATTATATATTACACCAAAAATTCATAAAAATGAACAACACCCCCCAGGCCGCCCCATAGTGGCAGGGGTTAATTCAGTATTTTCAAAAATATCAATCTTCCTAGACAAAATACTTCAACCATATGTGTTTAACACATCCTCATACATAAAAGATACTAATGATTTTTTGAATAAGTTGAGAGACATTGGATATATTGGAGATAAGTGTATATTATACACATTAGATGTTGCTAGTCTCTATACGTCCATCAAACACACTAGTGGGATCTCAGCTGTAAGATACATGCTAGAGACCAATAAGAATTATAATAATGATGAAATTCAATTCTTGATAGATCTACTGTCTCTCATTTTATATCAAAATTACTTCCTTTTTCAAGACAGGTTCATAAAATTTTGCAATTTAACAGTTTTCACCCAGACAACACATTAAGAGCAATACCTAAGAGCCAATTCTTGCGAGTAAAAAGAATAGTATCAGATGAAAACAAGTGCAATTTGAGACTAAATTAAATGGCAGAAAAAATCAAAAAGAGAGGATACCCAGATAAATTAATTCAAGAAGAATTGGAACTTGTCAAAAAAAGTGATCAAGTACTGAGACAACACAATAACAACAAAAACAAAGGTGATAGGATTATATTTGTAACCCAATTTAATACCTTAGGCCCAAAAATATCACGCATAATAAACAAATATTGGCATATATTGAAAGACTGCAACCCTTATGTTGAAGAATTTAAAAATGTTCCAATAACAGCTTATAAGAGAAACAAAAATTTGAGAGACTATTTGGTGCGAGCAGATATAGGTGGAACAAAAAAAGTGTTACAAACTACAATAGGAATAGACCATGTAGGATGTTATCCATGTTTACATTGTAGCCACTGTAGCTCTATAATAAAAGGCAAACATTTTTTTCACCCAAATTATGGAACCAAATATTCTATCAAAAAACATCTCGCATGCAGGAGCACATATGCCATATATATAGTTAAATGCCCATGTGCCAGGATTTATATTGGAGAGACGAGTAGGGAAGTAAGAAACAGAATAACAGAGCACAAGTCCAACATCAGATTGAAGAATAAGGAAGTCCCAGTTTCCTGTCACTTCCTCTCCATGGGCCATAATATAAGTCAACTACGCTTTCAAGTGATAGATCAAATAGAAAAACCCAGGAGAGGAGGTGACAGGGAACACATGTTGAAAAGAAAGGAGATGTTCTGGATTAATAAATTGAATACCCTAGAGCCCAATGGACTTAATAAAGATTTTGATTGGTCTTTGTTCTTATAAATGATGAAATACCTATAAGATTAAATTGGTTGTATCTGTTGTGCATATGATTCTGATTAATAGGATGTATATAGGTTTGTGTAGTTTAAATATTAATAATGTTTTAATGATACATGTGTGACGTACTAAATAGGTAGCAATAGAGAAATAAATGTCTTTTATTCTATGATACACATGTTATTTTAATAATGGCCACTAGATGGCAACAATGTACAAACAGGTATAAAAGACACACCTGCATACTGATTAAGTAGACATGATTAAAAACCAGTAAGTGGTTTGAAACGTTGTCGTTTGTTTATGGACCCTGTGAAAGAAAAATAAAGGTCTGTTTATTATACCCTGGAGGCTGGAAATCCATTTATGTTCAAAAACTCAACTGGAAGCCCATCTATCATGCCTAAACATATTCGATCCTTTCCAGTCAGGATTCAGATGCCAGCGCTAATCCGAGTGCTAAATGATCTCCCCATGGCAAGAGACAAAGGTGATTATTCCATTCTAATCCTCATGGATCTCTCAGCTGCATTTGACACCATTGACCATAGGATTCTAATAGAGCGCTTGCAGTACATCTGTGGTCTAGGAGGCACAGACCTTAACTGGTTTAAATCTTTCCTCGCTGGTAGATCACAGAGAGTGATATCAGGATCAAGCTCATCAGCACCAACAGAACTGGCCTGCGGAGTTCCACAAGGATCTATCCTGTCTCCCATGCTATTCGGAATTTACTTACTACCACTGAGGGACATCATTAACCGACATGGCCTAAGGTATCATTGTTACGCTGATGACACACAACTCTACTTCTCCTTTGCTCCAGATACTACAGATCCAGCATGCCGCATAAACAATTGCTTAACAGACCTCATAGAATGGATGAATGCTAGCTGTCTCAAAGTGAACCCGGACAAAACAGAGTTACTCTTGGTGAGGGGACCCCGGGCATCAAAAATATCCCACGATCACCCAACTGGCCTGGAGCTTGGAGGCTCTAAACTCGTTAGTTCAGCAAAGGTGCTGATTGACACTGGACTATCTTTTAAACAGCAGATTTCCTCTGTAATAAAATCTGCCTACTTTCATCTGAAAAACATAGCCAGGATACAACACTTAATTCCACCAGATGATATGCCAACATTAATCCATGCATTTGTATCCTCTAGGCTAGATTACTGCAATGCACTTTACTTGGGCCTCCCAAAAAAAGAACTCCATTGCCTTCAGACAGTACAAAACGCAGCAGCCAGACTATTGACCAATCAAACTCGCTCCTGCCACATAACACCTGTTCTCCACTCCCTGCATTGGCTTCCAATTAAATGGCGAACATATTTTAAAATTGGACTGCTGACCTTCAAAGCCTTAAACAACCAAGGCCCACAGAACCTGAAAGAGCTCCTGACACCCTACATCCCATCCCGTTCACTTAGGTCAGCCAACACATCCCTCCTCTCAGTGCCAAGAATAAGGACAAACTCAGGCTCCAAAGCATTCGGCCACGCTGCCCCTACTTTCTGGAACTCTTTACCGTGTGCAATCAGAGAGGCACCGTCCTTACAGACTTTTAAAAAAAAGCTAAAGACCCACCTCTTCCATCAGGCATTCAGTCCACTTATCTGACCTTTAGAAACTCCTAACTTTTATGTCTTATGTTGGTATATTTGTAATGTGCTTTGAGTCTCACATCGAGAAAAGCGCTATATAAATCGCAAATTATTATTATTATTATTATATTATTATTACGTGCCTGGATTAAGGTATCAACGACCGAATCAGAGAACCCTCGCTTAGATAAAATCAAGCGTTCAATCTCCAAGCAGCCAGCTGCAGAGAAACTAGATTCGGATGATGGAAGGGTCCCTGAATGAGAAGGTCCTGCGTCAATGGCAGCTTCGACGGCGGCAGAGAGGACATATCCACCAGATCAGCATACCAAGTCCTGCGAGGCCACGCAGGAGTGATTAGAATTACCAAAGTCCTCTCCTGTTTGATCCGTGCAATCACCCGGGGAAGGAGAGCAAACAGTGGAAACACATAAGCTAGGTTGAACAACCAAGGCACTGCCAAGGCATCTATCAGTTCGGCTTGAGGATCCCTGGACCTGGATCCGTATCTGGGGAGCTTGGCATTCTGACGAGATGCCATCAGATCCAATTCCGGTCTGCCCCACCTAAGAATCAGGGTGGCAAATACCTCCAGATGGAGTTCCCATTCCCCCGGATGAAACGTCTGTCTGCTCAAAAAATCCGCTTCCCAGTTGTCCACTCCTGGGATGTAGATTGCTGACAGATAACAAGAGTGAGCCTCCGCCCACTGAATTATCTTGGATACTTCTGTCATCGCTAAGGAACTCCTTGTTCCTCCCTGATGATTGATGTAAGCCACAGTCGTGATGTTGTCCGATTGAAACCGGATTAATTTGGCCAAAGCCAATTGAGGCCAAGACTGAAGCGCATTGAATATAGCTCTCAATTTCAGAATATTGATTGGGAGTAGAGACTCCGACTGAGTCCACACACCCTGAGCATTCAGAGAATTCCAGACTACACCCTATCCTAGTAGACTGGCATCTGTTGTCACTATCACCCATGAGGGTCTGCGGAAGCACGTCCCTTGGGACAGATGATCCTGTGACAACCACTAAAGAAGAGAGTCTCTTGTCTCTTGATCCAGATCTATCTGAGGAGAAAATTTTGCATAATCTCCATTCCACTGTCGGAGCATGCTCAGTTGTAGAGGTCTGAGATGAAAATAAGCAAACGGAATGATGTCCATTGCCGCCACCATCAATCCAATTACCTCCATGCACTGAGCCACTGAAGGCCGAGGACTGGACTGAAGGGCTCAGCATGTATTCAGAATCTTTAACTTTCTGACTTCCATCAAGAAGTTTTTCATGGATATAGAATCTATTAGAGTTCCCAGGAAAGGAACCCTTGTCTGTGGAATTAGTGAACTCTTTTCTAGATTCCCCTTCCACCCGTGAGTCCTTAGAAAGGACAGAACCATGTCTGTATGAGACTTTGTCAGATGATAAGATGACGCCTGGATCAGAATATCATCCAGATAAGGTGCCACTGCAATGCCCCGCGGTCTGAGAACCGCCAGCAGAGACCCTAGAACCTTCGTGAAGATCCTGGGTGCCGTGGCCAGCCCGAAGGGTAGAGCCACAAACTGAAAATGTTTGTCCAGAAAAGCAAATCTTAGGAACTGGTGATGATCTTTGTGGATAGGAATGTGAAGATATGCATCCTTTAAGTCCACGGTAGTCATATATTGACCCTCCTGGATCAATGGAAGAATTGTCCAAATAGTCTCCATCTTGAAGGATGGGACTCTGGGAAACTTGTTTAGACTCTTGAGATCTAAAATGGTCAGAACGTTCCCTCTTTTTTGGGAACCACGAAAAGATTTGAGTAAAACCCCTGCCCCTGTTCCTGTATTGGAACGGGACAAATTACTCCCATAGTGGAGAGGTCTTTTACACAACATAAAAACGCCTCTCTTTTTATCTGGTCTACAGACAATCGTGAAAGAAGGAATCTTCCCCTTGGGAAGGAATTTTTTAACTCCAGCTAATACCCTTGAGACACAATTCCAGTGTCCAGGGATCCTGAACGTCTCTTATCCGAGCCTGGACAAAGAGAGAAAGTCTGCCCTCTACTAGATCTGGTCCCAGATCGGGGCCCGCCCCTTCATGCTGTCTTGGGAGCAGCAGCGGGCTTCTTGGGTTGATTACCCTTGTTCCAAGCCTGGTTGGGTCTCCAGATGGGCTTTGCTTGTGCAAAATTCCCTTCCTGTTTAACGGAAGAGGGGACTCCCTTGAAATTTCGAAAGGAACGAAAATTACTCTGTCTGTCCCTCTGCTTATATGTTTTATCCTGAGTTAGAAGGTGACCCTTACCTCCCATAATGTCAGAAATGATCTCTTTCAAGTCAGGCCTGAATAGGGTCTTACCCTTGAAAGGAATAGCCAAAAGCTTGGATTTAGAGGACACATCCGCAGACCAAGATTTTAACCACAAGGCTCTGCGCGCTAAAATGGAAAATCCTGCATTCTCAACCAACAAAGAGGCCCTCCAAGAACTGCTGCCTAAGTCCGCTTGCGATCTTGATCAACTGAGGCCAAGCGGACATAGGAAACACCGGAGCTTCAAATACAACTGCTGCCTTAGTCCTCCGTGACTGTTGGAAGCCGGAAAAGCAAGTGTGCAACTAAGCGCACAAACTTAAGCCCCGCCCTTCGTGGGTGGTATAAGAATCCCATAGAAACAACCGCGTGGGCAATATTAATGTCGGGTAGACCCGACTGTAATACCAACCAATGTGTCCCCTCAAAAACTGTGCCACAATGAATAATGTAAGCCACGGAGTAATAACTCCCCAAACAGATCCCCAGCGTCAGCCTGCAGATAAAAAGTCACCGGTTCTGTCTTAATAAAACCGGGTTATCTATACACCAACCCACTGCAATACACATAAGTAATATATGAGGGGAATTTATTGCTAAACAACTAAACACTCTTGTAAGCTGATAACCCCTCTTGTGTTGTAGCAAGTAACGTCCAGTCTGTTCTGAGCTACACTGTCTCCCCAGAACCAAACCACTGTACATACCGCAGTGTTGATCACAATGTGAATCTGTCCCACATGAAGAAGAGGTCTCTTGTCATCACCTCCTGTAGTTCTGTGGGGACAAACAGGGCCTTATGTAAAATCTGATAAGACCATCAGCAGGGCAGCACCAGCATGGGGAGTGAACAGAGAATGTAGAATCTCCTCAGTACCCATTGTTGAAACACCTGATGCTCTCCCCTGAAAAAAATAGTACTCACTGGCACCATTTAAAAACAATAAAATATTGATAGAAGAATCTAAACTAACACCTCACTTTACCTCTTCCTACACTAACACAGGCAAAAGAGAATGACTGGAGTGGGAGGGAAGGGAGGAACTAAATATACAGCTCTGCTGTGGTGCTCTTTGCCTCCTCCTGCTAACCAGGAGGCGATATCCCATAAGTAAAGATGAAATCCGTGGACTCGTCATATCTTGTAAAAGAAAAGGAAATTTATCTTTGTAAAAGAAAACAGTTTACTTTGACCTTGTAACACCAGAGCAATCTGATTAGTGCAGAAATAAAAATTCTAACACTGTTTTAGCTATAGCTAAAATGCAAAATAAAGCTCCACTTGTAATCTAAGACCCTGTGGCCTAGATTTAGAGTTTGGCGGTAGCCGTGAAAACCAGCGTTAGAGGCTCCTAACGCTGGTTTTAGGCTACCGCCGGTATTTGGAGTCAGTCAGGAAAGGGTCTAACGCTCACTTTGCAGCCGCGACTTTTCAATACCGCAGATCCCCTTACGTCAATTGCGTATCCTATCTTTTCAATGGGATCTTTCTAACTCCGGTATTTAGAGTCGTGTCTGAAGTGAGCGTTAGAATTCTATCGACAAAACTCCAGCCGCAGAAAAAAGTCAGTAGTTAAGAGCTTTATGGGCTAACGCCGGTTTATAAAGCTCTTAACTACTGTGCTCTAAAGTACACTAACACCCATAAACTACCTATGTACCCCTAAACCGAGGTCCCCCCACATCGCCGCCACTCGATTAAAAATTTTTAACCCCTAATCTGCCGACCGCCACCTACGTTATACTTATGTACCCCTAATCTGCTGCCCCTAACACCGCCGACCCCTGTATTATATTTATTAACCCCTAATCTGCCCCCCACAACGTCGCCGCCAGCTACCTACAATAATTAACCCCTAATCTGCCGACCGCCACCTACGTTATACTTGTGTACCCCTAATCTGCTGCCCCTAACACCTCCGACCCCTATATTATATTTATTAACCCCTAATCTGCCCCCCACAACGTGCCTCCACCTGCCTACACTTATTAACCCCTAATCTGCCGACTGGAGCTCACCGCTATTCTAATAAATGTATTAACCCCTAAAGCTAAGTCTAACCCTAACACTAACACCCCCCTAAGTTAAATATAATTTTTACCTAACGAAATAAATTAAGTCTTATTAAATAAATTATTCCTATTTAAATCTAAATACTTACCTGTAAAATAAATCCTAATATAGCTACAATATAAATTATAATTATATCTTAGCTATTTTAGGATTAATATTTATTTTACAGGCAACTTTGTAATTATTTTAACCAGGTACAATAGCTATTAAATAGTTAATAACTATTTAATAGCTACCTAGTTAAAATAATTACAAAATTATCTGTAAAATAAATCCTAACCTAAGTTACAATTAAACCTAACACTACACTATCAATAAATTAATTAAATAAAATACCTACAATTATCTACAATTAAACCTAACACTACACTATCAATCAATAAATAAAATACAATTCCTACAAATAAATACAATTAAATAAACTAACTAAAGTACAAAAAATAAAAAAGAACTAAGTTACAAAAAATAAAAAAATATTTACAAACATTAGAAAAATATTACAACAATTTTAAACTAATTACACCTACTCTAAGCCCCCTAATAAAATAACAAAGACCCCCAAAATAAAAAAATGCCCTACCCTATTCTAAATTACAAAAGTTCAAAGCTCTTTTACCTTACCAGCCCTGAACAGGGCCCTTTGCGGGGCATACCCCAAAGAATTCAGCTCTTTTGCCTGTAAAAAAAAACACATACAATACCCCCCCCAACATTACAACCCACCACCCACATACCCCTAATCTAACCCAAACCCCCCTTAAATAAACCTAACACTAAGCCCCTGAAGATCTTCCTACCTTATCTTCACCATACCAGGTTCACCGATCGATCCAGAAGAGCTCCTCCGATGTCTTGATCCAAGCCCAAGCGGGAGCTGAAGAGGTCCATGATTCGGCTGAAGTCTTCTATCAACGGCATCTTCAATCTTCTTTCTTCAGGATCCGTGTTCATCCCGCCGACGCGGAACATCCATCTTCACCGATGAATTCCCGACGAATGACGGTTCCTTTAAGGGACGTCATCCAAGATGGCGTCCCTCGAATTCCGATTGGCTGATAGGATTCTATCAGCCAATCGGAATTAAGGTAGGAATATTCTGATTGGCTGATGGAATAAGCCAATCAGAATCAAGTTCAATCCGATTGGCTAATCCGATCAGCCAATCAGATTGAGCTCGCATTCTATTGGCTGATCGGAACAGCCAATAGAATGCGAGCTCAATCTGATTGGCTGATTGGATCGGCCAATCGGATTGAACTTGATTCTGATTGGCTGATTCCATCAGCCAATCAGAATATTCCTACCTTAATTCCGATTGGCTGATAGAATCCTATCAGCCAATCGGAATTCGAGGGACGCCATCTTGGATGACGTCCCTTAAAGGAACCGTTATTCGTCGGGAAGTCGTCGGTGAAGATGGATGTTCCGCGTCGGTGGGATGAACACGGATCCTGAAGAAAGAAGATTGAAGATGCCGTTGATAGAAGACTTCAGCCGGATCATGGACCTCTTCAGCTCCCGCTTGGATGAAGACTTCAGCCGGATCATGGACCTCTTCAGCCCCCCGCTTGGGCTTGGCTCAAGACATCGGAGGAGCTCTTCTGGATCGATCGGTGAACCTGGTATGGTGAAGATAAGGTAGGAAGATCTTCAGGGGCTTAGTGCTAGGTTTATTTAAGGGGGGTTTGGGTTAGATTAGGGGTATGTGGGTGGTGGGTTGTAATGTTGGGGGGGGGGTATTGTATGTGTTTTTTTTTACAGGCAAAAGAGCTGAATTCTTTGGGGCATGCCCCGCAAAGGGCCCTGTTCAGGGCTGGTAAGGTAAAAGAGCTTTGAACTTTTGTAATTTAGAATAGGGTAGGGCATTTTTTTATTTTGGGGGTCTTTGTTATTTTATTAGGGGGCTTAGAGTAGGTGTAATTAGTTTAAAATTGTTGTAATTTTTTTCTAATGTTTGTAAATATTTTTTTATTTTTTGTAACTTAGTTCTTTTTTATTTTTTGTACTTTAGTTAGTTTATTTAATTGTATTTATTTGTAGGAATTGTATTTAATTCATTTATTGATAGTGTAGTGTTAGGTTTAATTGTAGGTAATTGTAGGTATTTTATTTAATTTATTTATTGATAGTATAGTGTTAGGTTTAATTGTAACTTAGGTTAGGATTTATTTTACAGGTAATTTTGTAATTATTTTAACTATTTTAGCTATTAAATAGTTCTTAACTATTTAATAGCTATTGTACCTGGTTAAAATAAATACAAAGTTACCTGTAAAATAAATATTAATCCTAAAATAGCTATAATATAATTATAATTTATATTGTAGCTATATTAGGGTTTATTTTACAGGTAAGTATTTAGCTTTAAATAGGAATAATTTATTTAATAATAGTTAATTTATTTCGTTAGATTTAAATGATATTTAACTTAGGGGGGTGTTAGTGTTAGGGTTAGACTTAGCTTTAGGGGTTAATACATTTATTAGAATAGCGGTGAGCTCCAGTCGGCAGATTAGGGGTTAATGTTTGAAGTTAGGTGTCGGCGATGTTAGGGAGGGCAGATTAGGGGTTAATACTATTTATTATAGGGTTATTGAGGCGGGAGTGAGGCGGATTAGGGGTTAATACATTTATTATAGTAGCGCTCAGGTCCGGTCGGTAGATTAGGGGTTAATAAGTGTAGTTAGGTGGAGGCGACGTTGGGGGCGGCAGATTAGGGGTTAATAAATATAATATAGGGGTCGGCGATGTTAGGGCAGCAGATTAGGGGTACATAGGGATAATGTAGGTGGCGGGGGTGTACGGAGCGGCAGATTAGGGGTTAAAAATAACATGCAGGGGTCAGCGATAGCGGGGGCGGCAGACTAGGGGTTAATAAGTGTAAGGTTAGGGGTGTTTAGACTCGGGGTACATGTTAGAGTGTTAGGTGCAGACGTAGGAAGTGTTTCCCCATAGCAAACAATGGGGCTGCGTTAGGAGCTGAACGCGGCTTTTTTGCAGGTGTTAGGTTTTTTTTCAGCTCAAACAGCCCCATTGTTTTCTATGGGGGAATCGTGCACGAGCACGTTTTTGAAGCTGGCCGTGTCCGTAAGCAACTCTGGTATCGAGAGTTGCAGTGGCGGTAAATATGCCTGTACGCTCCCTTTTTGGAGCCTAACGCAGCCATTCTGTGAACTCTCAATACCAGAGGTATTTAAAAGGTGCGGCCAGAAAAAAGCCAGTGTTAGCTACGCGGGTCGTTACCGACAAAACTCTAAATCTAGCCGTAAGATTTTATATGAAGCTTTAGTTTTTTATTATTGTCTTTTTAAAATCAAATGCTAAATGTTGCAAATTATAACAAACATATAAATCTGCAGGTCTGTTTAGAAATAAGTGCAAAAGCTTAGATTTTAAAGCTTATACAAAGTATGGATTTAGATTTAAAAAATGAGAGAGCAATATGGTTTGTGTGCATGTATATAAGTATATATTATATGTATATGTATGGGAATAAATGTTACATATAAAAATGTCAGAGCAATATAGTTTGTGTACATGTATATAAGTATATATTATATGTATATGTATGGGAATAAATGTTACATATAAAAATGTCACAGCAATATGGTTTGTGTACATGTATATAAGTATATAGTATATGTATATGTATGGGAATAAATGTTATATATAAAAATGACAGAGCAATATGGTTTGTGTACATGTATATAAGTATATATTATATGTAAGGGAATAAATGTTACATATAAAAATGTCAGAGCAATATGGTTTGTGTACATGTATATAAGTATATATTATATGTATATGTATGGGAATAAATGTTACATGTAAAAATGACAGCAATATGGTTTGTGTACATGTATATAAGTATATATTATATTTATATGTATGGGAATAAATGTTACATATTAAAATGACAGAGTAATATGGTTTGTGTACATGTATATAAGTATATATTATATGTATGGGAATAAATGTTGCATATAAAAATGACAGAGCAATATGGTTTGTGTACATGTATATAAGTATATATTATATGTATATGTATGGAAATAAATGTTACATATAAAAATGTCAGAGCAATATGGTTTGTGTACATGTATATAAGTATATAGTATATGTATGGGAATAAATGTTACATATAAAAATGTCAGAGCAATATGGTTTGTGTACATGTATATAAGTATATATTATATGTATATGTATGGGAATAAATGTTACATATAAAATGTCAGAGCAATATGGTTTGTGTACATGTATATAAGTATATATTATATGTATATGTATGGGAATAAATGTTACATATAAAAATGTCAGAGCAATATGGTTTGTGTACATGTATATAAGTATATATTATATGTATATGTATGGGAATAAATGTTATATATAAAAATGTCACAGCAATATGGTTTGTGTACATGTATATAAGTATATATTATATGTATATGTATGGAAATAAATGTTACATATAAAATAACACAGCAATATGGTTTGTGTACATGTATATAAGTATATATTATATGTATATGTATGGAAATAAATGTTACATATAAAATAACACAGCAATATGGTTTGTGTACATGTATATAAGTATATATTATATGTATATGTATGGGAATAAATGTTACATATAAAAATGTCAGAGCAATATAGTTTGTGTACATGTATATAAGTATATATTATATGTATATGTATGGGAATAAATGTTACATATAAAAATGTCACAGCAATATGGTTTGTGTACATGTATATAAGTATATAGTATATGTATATGTATGGGAATAAATGTTACATATAATAATGTCACAGCAATATGGTTTGTGTACATGTATATAAGTATATAGTATATGTATATGTATGGGAATAAATGTTACATATAAAAATGACAGAGCAATAGGGTTTGTGTACATGTATATAAGTATATATTATATGTATGGGAATAAATGTTACATATAAAAATGACAGAGCAATATGGTTTGTGTACATGTATATAAGTATATATTATATGTATATGTATGGGAAATAAATGTTACATATAAAATAACAGAGCAATATGGTTTGTGTACATGTATATAAGTATATATTATATTATATATATGGGAATAAATGTTACATATCTGCTGGGGGATTATTTTAAATATATAAATAATACAATGAAAAAATACAAAAACTCACAGTTAGTTGCAGAGTGCAGCAATTTATATCTGTAGAATAAAATATAGTCAGAATAAATATATAATGTATGGTAGAAAGATTTTAAAAAAATGTAGTGAAAAAATAATAAAGGGGTCAAATTATTAGTATTGGAATACTCAGCATTGTATCTCATATGTATCTAATAAAATGTTAATATTATACATCTGTTTGCAACTAAAATCTGTAAAAATAACAATTTCCATCAATAAAAACATAATATAATGCTGTATCCTGAGATATTTTAGAACACAACATAAAAATCTCTCACATTTAAATAAACAGTTTGTTTCCTCCTTACTTATCCATATGATAATCACACCCTGAGGGGGAGGCATGGACTCTGTATTCATGTGACACCACAGGGGACAATAGACATCTATATGAGAACAAAAGTCCAGGTGTGACCCTCTCATTGTCTCCCAACTGACAAGTTGTACTCATGTGAGTCACACAGAGAAAGGTGACACTCCCACATTAGTATAAATATCTGTGTAACACTCAGTGATATCACAGGAGGAACCAGAGAGACTTCATACTTACAGAGCTTCTGCTAAACGGTAATGTGCAAAACCTGATGTAAATCTTTATTAACAGCCTCACACTGTTGTGTTTTATATAATGATGAGAAAATATTGTTCTGTGTTTTGTTATGATAAAGATAAAATATTTCACTTCATATAAGATACTGAGTTTATAAATAGTCCACTGCAGATATTTAATTTGTTTTCTATCATTTTTAATAATGTATTAATGAATTTAATGTTTAGTTCTTTCATTTAAAGAGGCTAATTGAATACATAATGATTATAGCATTTTGTAAAATGAATGTTTGTAGCAGAACCAAACCATAATTTAAAGCTTGAGGAGGTTTGTCCAATAATACATTTGTGGGTGTTGTTCCTGTCATCCAATGAGCAACAGATTCTCAAGTATCCGCCAACCAGAATCCTGTATTTCCCTATAGGTTTATAATTAACTGTAGAGCCCAGATTAACCATTTCTCATTTACAATGATTTTGAAGCTGCTATTTGCTTCAGTAATAAATATCACTCAGTTTATTTTCAGTTATATTTCAGTAGCCTCAGTCTCATCACATTTACTGATCTAATGATAAATATCTTGTGATCTGCATATTATTTTATTTCTAATGAGGTTATTTTATAATATATTTCTTGTTTCTATTAGCTGCACCTGTTTATCATCAGAACGTTTATCTCACTGATCTGTGACTGATTCTTGTTGTTAGTAAAGACCTTAGTAAGTGTATTCTGCACCTTCAGCTGCTGCTGTTTATGTCACATGATCACAGACTTAAAGGGACACTGTCCTGTAAATTTGCTTTATCCTGAAAGGCACAAGAAACCCAAAATGTTTTTAATTGTTTGATTAGAAGATATACATTTTCCAATTTACTTCTATTATAAAATTTGCTTCATTCGTTTGGTATCCTTTACTGAAGTAGCGGCAATGCACTACTGGGAGCTAGCTGAGCCAAAATGTAAGGTGAGCCAATGACAAGAGGTTTGTATGTGCAGCACCAGCAACTAATCAGCAGAGAGTGCACAATAGTGCATTGTATAATTTACCATAAAGGCATCCAATGGATAGAAAGTTTTATAAAAGTTTAATTTTGATTTTGCTGTCCCTTTTAATGTTTTTCTAATGACTTTTTATAACAGTGTATAAAAGAGTATAAAATTTATGGGAGAGTTCACCTTTAGGTTTATTTTTTATATAAAATAGCTGTTTGCTCTTTCCAATTTATTTCCATATTTTACACCGTATTTATAAATCACACATTATGAGGCACAGGCTAATACTTTTCACATGTAAGAGTTTATATTATATACAGATAAGAGTCTGTTATTGGGACATGGGTCTAATATGCAAGGTGACAGTTATGAGAGACCAAGACTTTCACTGTTGTAAATCCTCTCTCATGAAAGTGATCTACAAAGCAGCTAGTTTCAGAGGCTTACGTGCTACAGGGTTTAAAGGGGATAACTAAAGGAGGAGAGGAACTACGATAGGAGAATGTGAGTATATATTATATGCATCTCTAAACAGTAGAGTCTTTAAGGAGAGTCTAGGGGAGTCTAAGGGAGAGTCGTGTAGAGCCAGGGAGAGAGTTCCACAAAAACAGTCTGGAGAAGTCTTGTAGACAGAATGTGAGGCGGTAACAAGAGAGGAGGAGAGAATGAGGTCATGAGCAGAGTGAAGGGAACGGAAGGGCGAGTTTCTGCAGACTAGGTCGGAGATATAGGGGGCAAAGTGTTACTGAGAGCTTTAAAAGTGAGAGTCAGGATTTTATGTTTTATTCTGGGGGTTAGAGGAAGCCAGTGAAGGGACTGGCAGAGAGGTGCAGCAGATGAGGAGCGATGTGTAAGGTAGATCAGCCTGGCAGAGGCATTATTATCTATTGTAAGGGAGATATACGGCAGCTAGGAAGGTTGGAGAGGATGGAGTGGCAATAGTCAAGGTGAGAAATGTGAGAAAGTGGTGAATTTTTGAGGTTTTTAAGGTGGAGGCGGCAAGAATTTACCAAAGACTGGATGTGGGGAGTAAAAGAGAGATCTGAGTCAAGTGCAAAGTTTTTTTACATTGTATTTTTAGTATGCATTTGTTGATTTTTTTTATTCTATACTTTATGATCCTTTTAAATGGGCTGAGCTTGCTGAGAGATCATATCTCATTATGTTATTAATCTATGTAAACAGAAAGGCTTAATAACAATTAAAATTGAACATTTTAGTCCCCCCCCCCCCCCCCCCCCTTGCAGTGTGATTTAAGACAACTCACTACTGACCAAGAGAAGTTAAAGGACTGGGGGTAGAGCGCATGACAAATACAAAATGTAGAGTCTTTTAAGCATTGTACAAATCGGTCACAAGGAGGGGTACCTATCCGGTACAGAAAGACTACAGATACAGTGTGTAGCTTCATGCGGTCTGTAACAACAGACTATCACACACATAGTATCTGTGTATGTTTGTACCTGTTACCCTTAGTGATCTACAAGAGGTTTCATGCGGTCTGTAACAACGGACTATCACACACATAGTATCTGTGTATGTTTGTACCGGTTACCCTTAGTGATCTACAAGAGGTTTCATGCGGTCTGTAACAACGGACTATCACACACATAGTATCTGTGTATGTTTGTACCTGTTACCCTTAGTGATCTACAAGAGGTTTCATGCGGTCTGTAACAACGGACTATCAGACACATAGTATCTGTGTATGTTTGTACCTGTTACGCTTAGTGATCTACAAGAGGTTTCATGCGGTCTGTAACAACGGACTATCATACACATAGTATCTGTGTATGTTTGTACCTGTTACCCTTAGTGATCTACAAGAGGTTTCATGCGCTCTGTAACAACGGACTATCACACACATAGTATCTGTGTATGTTTGTACCTGTTACCCTTAGTGATCTACAAGAGGTTTCATGCGGTCTGTAACAACGGGCTATCACACACATAGTATCTGTGTATGTTTGTACCTGTTACCCTTAGTGATCTACAAGAGGTTTCATGCGGTCTGTAACAACGGGCTATCACACACATAGTATCTGTGTATGTCTGTACCGGTTACCCTTAGTGATCTACAAGAGGTTTCATGCGGTCTGTAACAACGGACTATCACACATATAGTATCTGTGTATGTTTGTACCTGTTACCCTTAGTGATCTACAAGAGGTTTCATGCGGTCTTTAACAACGGACTATCACACACATAGTATCTGTGTATGTTTGTACCGGTTACCCTTAGTGATCTACAAGAGGTTTCATTCGGTCTGTAACAACGGACTATCACACACATAGTATCTGTGTATGTTTGTACCTGTTACCCTTAATGATCTACAAGAGGTTTCATGTGGTCTGTAACAATGGACTATCACACACATAGTATCTGTGTATGTTTGTACCGGTTACCCTTAGTGATCTACAAGAGGTTTCATGCGGTCTGTAACAACGGACTATCACACACATAGTATATGTGTATGTTTGTACCTGTTACCCTTAGTGACCTACAAGAGGTTTGTCTTTTGTTTTTAATAAATTGTACATTTGCTTTAAGCCTTTGTCTGTATCCAGTCTGCCTGGGGTCTGCACAATAGAGCTGATTACCTTGTGCTGTTGAAGCTCTAACTAATGTGAGTATTCTGGGTCTGCCTTCCATCTGGGGAGTGAAGATTACACAGTATTATGCTATGATGTGTTTATTTCTCTTCCTTCTGAGGAACATCGTATGGACTATTTGTATTTGTGGTTCTGTCTCCATTAAAGACTCTTGTCACTTTGGTTATATTCCTGCATATTGCTCTGTTTTATTATCACTATTTGTGTGTGGTTTTTGTTACACATTTTGTGCTAGATTACAAGTGAGATTTAAATCAATGCACTAGCGTTATTGGGATCGTTTGCACCCCCTTACCTTTGCGTTTGTATTACAAGTTGAGCAAAATCGTTATTTCGCTATTTCAATCTTTACTGCAATCTTAGTGGTTGACTGTTTTCTGAACAAAAAAGTTGTACAAAGCACATTAAAAATACATTACAACGTACTTACACTCATATTAACACTGTCTAATACATTACAACGTACTTTCACTCATATTAACACTGTCTAATACATTACAACGTACTTACACTCATATTAACACTGTCTAATACATTACACAGTACACTTACACTCATATTAACACTGTCTAATACATTACACAGTACACTTACACTCATATTAACACTGTCTAATACATTACACAGTACACTTACACTCATGTTAACACTGTCTAATACATTACACAATACACTTACACTCATATTAACACTGTCTAATAGATTACACACTACATTTACACTCATATTAACACTGTCTAATATATTACACACTACACTTACACTCATATTAACACTATCTAATACTACACATACACTCATATTAACACTGTCTAATACATTACACTTACACTCAAATTAACACTGTCTAATACATTACTCAGTACACTTACACTCAAATTAACACTGTCTAATACATTACACAGTACACTTACACTCATATTAACACTGTCTAATACATTACTCAGTACACTTACACTCATATTAACACTGTCTAATACATTACACAGTACACTTACACTCATATTAACACTGTCTAATACATTACACAGTACACTTACACTCAAATTAACACTGTCTAATACATTACACAGTACACTTACACTCATATTAACACTAATACATTACAACATACACTTACACTCATATTAACACTGTCTAATAAAGTGTTTTTCAACCAGTGTGCCGTGAGAGATCCTCAGGTGTGCCGCGGCAGACTGACAACAGTGCGGGGGTGTCCCTCTTTCAAATTTTGAAATATTGGGAGGTATGTGACAGGCTCATCAGGCATCATTTACAACCATGACATTGACATTTATTCACAGACAATCATTATGATTGTTTGTAAAAGAATGTCAATATGTCATGTATAGTTTGTAGGAGGCATGGCATGACAGCACAGTACAGTGTGTGTGTGTATATACAATATGTGTGTGTGTGTATGTATATATATATCCTGTATTAGGCTACAATGTGTCATTTTGTAAAAATTTGGGATGGTGGTGTGTCGCAGAATTTTTTAATGTAAGAAAGTGTGCCACGGCAAAAAAAAGGTTGCAAATCACTGGTCTAATACATTACACAGTAAACTTACACTCATATTAACACTGTCTAATACATTACACAGTACACTTACACTCATATTAACACTGTCTAATACATTACACAATACACTTACACCAATATTAACACTGTCTAATACATTACACAGTACACTTACACTCATATTAGCACTGTCTAATACATTACACAGTACACTTACACTCATATTAACACTGTCTAATACATTACACAGTACACTTACACTCATATTAACACTGTCTAATACATTACACAGCACACTTACACTCATATTAACACTGTCTAATACATTACACAGTACACACACTCATATTAACACTGTCTAATACATTACACAGTACACTTACTCATATTAACACTGTCTAATACATTACACAGTACACTTACTCATATTAACACTGGTCTAATACATTACACAGTAAACTTACACTCATATTAACACTGTCTAATACATTACACATTACACTTAATCATATTAACACTGTCTAATACATTACACAGTACACTTACACTCATATTAACACTGTCTAATACATTACACAGTACACTTACTCATATTAACACTGTCTAATACATTACACAGTACACTTACACTCATATTAACACTGTCTAATACATTACACAGTACACTTACACTCATATTAACACTGTCTAATACATTACACAGTACACTTACACTCATATTAACACTGTCTAATACATTACACAGTACACTTACACTCATAATAACACTGTCTAATACATTACACAGTACACTTACACTCATATTAACACTGTCTAATACATTACACAGTACACTTACACTCATATTAACACTGTCTAATACATTACAATGTACACTTACACTCATATCAACACTGTCTAATACATTACAACGTACACTTACACTCATATTAGCACTGTCTAATATATTACACAATACACTTTCACTCATATTAACACTGTCTAATACATTACACAGTACACTTACACTCATATTAACACTAATACATTACAACATACACTTACACTCATAGCAACACTGTCTAATACATTATACATTACACTTACACTCATATTAGCACTGTCTAATACATTACACAGTACACTTACACTCATATTAACACTGTCTAATACATTACACAGTACACTTACACTCATATTAACACTGTCTAATACATTACACAGTACACTTACACTCATATTAACACTGTCTAATACATTACACAGTACACTTACACTCATATCAACACTGTCTAATAAAGTGTTTTTCAACCAGTGTGCCGTGAGAGATCCTCAGGTGTGCCGCGGCAGACTGACAACAGTGCGGGGGTGTCCCTCTTTCAAATTTTGAAATATTGGGAGGTATGTGACAGGCTCATCAGGCATCATTTACAACCATGACATTGACATTTATTCACAGACAATCATTATGATTGTTTGTAAAAGAATGTCAATATGTCATGTATAGTTTGTAGGAGGCATGGCATGACAGCACAGTACAGTGTGTGTGTGTATATACAATATGTGTGTGTGTGTATGTATATATATATCCTGTATTAGGCTACAATGTGTCATTTTGTAAAAATTTGGGATGGTGGTGTGTCGCAGAATTTTTCAATGTAAGAAAGTGTGCCACGGCAAAAAAAGGTTGCAAATCACTGGTCTAATACATTACACAGTACACTTACACTCATATTAACACTGTCTAATACATTACACAGTACACTTACACTCATATTAACACTGTCTAATACATTACACAGTAAACTTACTCATATTAACACTGTCTAATACATTACACAGTAAACTTACACTCATATTAACACTGTCTAATACATTACACAGTACACTTACACTCATATTAACACTGTCTAATACAATGAGAAAAGGATAATACTGTGTTTTGACCCAGGTAAGCTGATTAATGTGTAATGGGCGGGTTCACAGCCTTGTATATAACAATCTTTCAGCGATAATCAGGAAAAAAGATCCCTTGTCAAGCTTGTAATAGACGAAATCCTTAGACAAAGCAATGTAAAGACTCACCCACTGCGACCAAGTAAACTCCGTTAGACGAGTATCCACTGTGTGCGGAAATGGAGCCGTCCAGGCGCTCCAACTACTCGTCACCTCCCAAGGAATGGTCACTTGATTCAGCCGCTACTTGTCAGGTACTGCGTCTGCTAGCACCTCAGCTGCGCGGTTCCTCGTCAAACCAGTTCCGGTCTGCCTCCAGGTGCAGACATCCAATGGGAATCCGTATGTTCGGTCGATTAGTGGGTGGTCAACCAATCATATGCAAGGAAGCGTCCTTTGAAGATAGTATCGCCAAAGCTGCTGTGTTTACTCCAAAATAAAAGAGCACTTTGTCCGCCCTTGGTTGCCTCTAAGATGCTAGAGGATAAATGGTATCAAAAAAGGATTCCTTGTAATCCTTAAGAGATAATCACATAAGAAAAAAGAAAGTTGATCCCAGTATCCATGTAATAAAAAATAGCCTTTATTTTCCGTACTTAAAATACAAACATGATACACACACAAAAAGAGTATCAGGTTTAAACCTGATACTCTTTTTGTGTGTGTATCATGTTTGTATTTTAAGTACGGAAAATAAAGGCTATTTTTTATTACATGGATACTGGGATCAACTTTCTTTTTTCTTATGTGACTGTCTAATACATTACACAGTACACTTACACTCATATTAACACTGTCTAATACATTACACAGTACACTTACACTCATATTAACACTGTCTAATACATTACACAGTACACTTACACTCATATTAACACTGTCTAATACATTACACAGTACACTTACACTCATAATAACACTGTCTAATACATTACACAGTACACTTACACTCATATTAACACTGTCTAATACATTACAACGTACTTACACTCATATTAACACTGTCTAATACATTACACAGTACACTTACACTCATATTAACACTGTCTAATACATTACACAGTACACTTACACTCATATTAACACTGTCTAATACATTACACAGTACACTTACACTCATAATAACACTGTCTAATACATTACACAATACACTTACACTCATATTAACACTGTCTAATACATTTCACAATGCACTTACACTCATATTAGCACTGTCTAATACATTACACAATACACTTACACTCATATTAGCACTGTCTAATACATTACACAATACACTTACACTCATATTAACACTGTCTAATACATTACACAATACACTTACACTGATATTAACACTGTCTAATACATTACACAATGCACTTACACTCATATTAGCACTGTCTAATACATTACACAGTACACTTACACTCATATTAACACTGTCTAATACATTACACAATACACTTACACTCATATTAACACTGTCTAATACATTACACAGTACACTTACACTCATAATAACACTGTCTAATACATTACACAGTACACTTACACTCATATTAACACTGTCTAATACATTACACAGTACACTTACACTCATATTAACACTGTCTAATACATTACAATGTACACTTACACTCATATCAACACTGTCTAATACATTACAACGTACACTTACACTCATATTAGCACTGTCTAATATATTACACAATACTTTCACTCATATTAACACTGTCTATACATTACACAGTACACTTACACTCATATTGACACTGTCTAATACATTACACAGTAACTTACACTCATAACAGTACACTTACACTCATATTAACACTAACATTGTCTAATACCATTCACCAGTACACTTACACTCATTAATTAACACTGTCTAATACATTTACAACGTACTACAATCATATTTACACTGTCTAATACCATTACACAGTACACTTACATCATATTAACACTGTCTAATACATTACACAGTTACCTTACACTCATATTAACTCTGTCTAATACATTACAACAGTACACTTACACCTCATAATTACACTGTACTAATACATTACACAATACACTTACACTCATATTATCACTGGTCTAATACATCTTCACCATGCACATACACTCATATTAGCAACTGTCCTAATACATTACACAAATACACTTACATACTCTATAGCACTGTACTACTACATTACTCAATACACTTACACTCATAGTCACACTGTCTAAATACTTACACAATACAACTTACACTGATATTAACACTGTCTAATACATTACACAATGCACTTACACTCATATTAGCACTGTCTAATACATTACACAGTACACTTACACTCATATTAACACTGTCTAATACATTACACAATACACTTACACTCATATTAACACTGTCTAATACATTACACAGTACACTTACACTCATAATAACACTGTCTAATACATTACACAGTACACTTACACTCATATTAACACTGTCTAATACATTACACAGTACACTTACACTCATATTAACACTGTCTAATACATTACAATGTACACTTACACTCATATCAACACTGTCTAATACATTACAACGTACACTTACACTCATATTAGCACTGTCTAATATATTACACAATACTTTCACTCATATTAACACTGTCTAATACATTACACAGTACACTTACACTCATATTGACACTGTCTAATACATTACACAGTAAACTTACACTCATAATAACACTGTCTAATACATTACACATTACACTTACTCATATTAACACTATCTAATACAGTACACTTACACTCATATTAACACTGTCTAATACATTACACAGTACACTTACTCATATTAACACTGTCTAATACATTACACAGTACACTTACACTCATATTAACACTGTCTAATACATTACACAATACACTTACACTCATATTAACACTGTCTAATACATTACACAGTACACTTACACTCATATTAACACTGTCTAATACATTACACAGTACACTTACACTCATATTAACACTGTCTAATACATTACAATGTACACTTACACTCATATCAACACTGTCTAATACATTACAACGTACACTTACACTCATATTAGCACTGTCTAATATATTACACAATACACTTTCACTCATATTAACACTGTCTAATACATTACACAGTACACTTACACTCATATTAACACTAATACATTACAACATACACTTACACTCATAGCAACACTGTCTAATACATTACACAGTACACTTACACTCATATTAACACTGTCTAATACATTACTCAGTACACTTACACTCATATTATCACTGTCTAATACATTACACAGTACACTTACACTCATATTATCACTGTCTAATACATTACACAGTACACTTACACTCATATTAACACTGTCTAATACATTACACAGTACACTTACACTCATATTAACACTGTCTAATACATTACACAGTACATTTACACTCATATTAACACTGTCTAATACATTACACAGTACACTTACACTCATATTAACACTGTCTAATACATTACACAGTACACTTACACTCATATTAACACTGTCTAATACATTACACAGTACACTTACACTCATATTAACACTGTCTAATACATTACACAGTACATTTACACTCATATTAACACTGTCTAATACATTACACAGTATACTTACACTCATATTAACACGGTCTAATACATTACACAGTACACTTACACTCATATCAACACTGTCTAATACATTACAAAGTATACTTACACTTATATTAACACTGTCTAATACATTACACAGTACACTTACACTCATATTAGCACTGTCTAATACATTAGATAGATGAAAACGTGATAAAACATTTATTCAATATACATATTTAAAACGTTTTTAACTATGTATTTTCTGTAAATATTTTATATTTGCTAACACGAATATGTGGTTGATTGTTCTCCATTGACTTCTATGAGGATGCAAAAATGGTATCGCGTTTGCTCAATAGTCGGTGTTAGTTTTTTTTCACACTTTTTTTCTCTCCATTGATTTCTATAGAGGAATACATGCATGCTATAATTTAAATTAGGAATTTTGCGCTAGTCAGATTAACGCTTGCGCAAAATGTTTTTTAATTTGTAATACGAATGCACCCCGACAAGAGCAAAAAGCTTAACTTTAGCAAAGTTTTACCACGCCACTTGTAATCCAGCCCTTTATTTTGAGTAAATAAAAATGTTTGACAATGAAGATTAGTAGGAAGTACAGTACCAATACTGACGTATTAGCTTTAACTTACATTTAAACAACTCTTATTTAACATTTCTTTTCAGGAGAAAATATTGTTGTTGTGTAAGTGCCGCTCTTTCAATGAATTATATTAAAAATGATTATAATATATTTGTAAAGCTGTAGTATGTCCCACTCATAAGTAGATTGTCTACTCCTGAGCTTATAGCGTAACGTTCTGAAAAGATAAATATTTAAGGTACAACTGTAACACCCACAGAGCTAACTGTACTAAATGCTTGTGCTGAATCAATAGCACATATGTAATAACCTAAACAGCTGATCTGTATCACATGTAATGTAATTATAACACTCACAGAGCTAACTGTACTAAATGCTTGTGCTGAATCAATAGCACATATGTAATAACCTAAACAGCTGATCTGTATCACATGTAATGTAATTATAACACTCACAGAGCTAACTGTACTAAATGCTTGTGCTGAATCAATAGCACATATGTAATAACCTAAACAGCTGATCTGTATCACATGCAATGTAATTATAACACCCACAGCGCTAACTGTACTAAATGCTTGTGCTGAATCAATAGCACATATGTAATAACCTAATCAGCTGATCTGTATCACATGCAATGTAATTATAACACCCACAGAGCTAACTGTACTAAATGCTTGTGCTGAATCAATAGCACATATGTAATAACCTAAACAGCTGATCTGTATCACATGCAATGTAATTATAACACCCACAGCGCTAACTGTACTAAATGCTTGTGCTGAATCAATAGCACATATGTAATAACCTAATCAGCTGATCTGTATCACATGCAATGTAATTATAACACCCACAGAGCTAACTGTACTAAATGCTTGTGCTGAATCAATAGCACATATGTAATAACCTAAACAGCTGATCTGTATCACATGCAATGTAATTATAACACCCACAGAGCTAACTGTACTAAATGCTTGTGCTGAATCAATAGCACATATGTAATAACCTAAACAGCTGATCTGTATCACATGCAATGTAATTATAACACCCACAGCGCTAACTGTACTAAATGCTTGTGCTGAATCAATAGCACATATGTAATAACCTAATCAGCTGATCTGTATCACATGCAATGTAATTATAACACCCACAGCGCTAACTGTACTAAATGCTTGTGCTGAATCAATAGCACATATGTAATAACCTAATCAGCTGATCTGTATCACATGCAATGTAATTATAACACCCACAGCGCTAACTGTACTAAATGCTTGTGCTGAATCAATAGCACATATGTAATAACCTAAACAGCTGATCTGTATCACATGAATTGTTATGTGTGCCTTTAATTATACCATACGTACAGTTAAAGGGACAGTCAAGTCCAAAAAACACTTTCATTTTTCAAATAGGGCATGTAATTTTAAACAACTTTCCAATTTACTTGTATTAACAATTTTGCTTTGTTCTCTTGGTATTCTAGTTCAAAGCAAACCTAGGAAGGCACATGATCATTTCTAAGCCCTTGAAGGCCACCTCTATTTTATTTACTTTTCACAGCAGGGGAGAGCTAGCTCATGTAGGCCATATAGATAGCATTGTGATCACGCCCGTGGCTAGTGGCAGACACTGCACTAATTGGCTAAAATGCAAGTCAATAGATAATAACTAAAAGTCATGTGATTAGGGGCGGTCAGAAGATGCTTAGATACCAGTTAGTCACAGAGGTAAAAAGTGTATTAATATAACAGTGTTGGTTTTGCAAAACTGGGGAATGGGTAATAAAGGGATTATCTATCTTTTAGACAACAAAAAATCTGGTGTTGACTGTCCCTTTAATCAAAAGCATTATTTATTATTATCTGTCTAAACCATTTAATATACTTTTTACAGACACGGCCAGAGCACTGAGAGATATCAGGTATTGATGTAACTGGAGTGAATAAGGGAACCTTCTTCCTGAGCACAGACATTGGAGCCTGTTATCAGCATGAACTCATATGTGTTAGGTGAGTAAAATAGATATTATGCTGACTTTATTTACTGGGAAATAGAATAGATCACTCATTAAACAAATATAAACTATTACATTTATATCTGCATCTTTTAAGTACATTTGTGTCAACACCGGCTCTCAGATCACCTGCAACTCTACCTTCCCCTGCCCTGACCCAGCTCATGGAACTCCCATAACTACACTTACACCTACCTTGTTCCCATGTGTGCTACACCCACAACTCCCCCAGTGAGTGTTCCCCACCCCAGAACCGCCACTGATATATGTGCTTAATTTAACAGTGAGTATTATTAAAACTCATAAAGTTTTTGGCTGATTATATAAATCCCGCAACTGCATCCGCAAGCTGAGTATCATAAGATAACTGCTCCTTAGCCTCTCAAAACATCTCACACTGATTATTAGTCTGTGATGATTAAGACATCATATTTTCACCCAACTGGGTGAACATGAGCCGGGAAGGGCTGTATGTGCATTCGCTTGTGCAATGTTAAATGAGAATGGTGGATGCCTCCTCTCAATCAGAATACAGATGTACTTGTTCCCTGGCTGAGAACATTATCCTCCTGCACCTTGTTTAATGGGGCCCTATAAATTGTTTTCATCAGTAATAAGTTATTTAGTTTGTTATGATGTAGAAATATTTGCATTTATTTGTCTTCCGTTGATTTAATTTGTGATTTACACTTAAATATATTTAAGAATGAACAAAAAACAAGACATTTTATGGAGTAAAAATATAATATTTATATATATAATATGATTTTTGTAATATGATAGATTTGATTATAAAAAAATAAATAAACTTTCTTTATTCCTTTTCTTTTTATGTAGACAATCACTTGAATAGTTCATATTCATCCTTCACTACAGGAAGCATCAGAATGATACCGCAAACTCCAAACGTCTTAGACACCAATGACTATTCACAAACATTGGGGAAATCACAGCAGATATTTAAAGATGATGGTGAATTGGCAGGAACTGGGCAGCAATCATATACAGAGAGTAATTTAGTCATCAAACAAGAGGACAACACTTATGCCTTATCTAGTGAAATGATTATCCCAGAGGATAAAGCACACACATTTACTAAGTTTCCAAAACATTTCAAAGAAGGGAAACGTCTTAAATCTAGCCAAATGATTCATACAAATAAGAAACCATTCCAATGTACAGAATGTGAGAAAAGCTTCACATGTAATTTGCATCTCCTTGAACACCACACTATTCACACAGTTGTAAAACCTCACACGTGTACAGAATGTGGGAGATGTTTCACATCTAAAGGAAGCCTTATGTATCACAAAAAGACCCACACAGGGGAGAAACCTTTTACATGTAATGTGTGTGGGAGATGTTTCACATCTAAAGGAGCCCTTATGTATCACAAAAAGACCCACACAGGGGAGAAACCTTTCACATGTAATGAGTGTGGGAGATGTTGCATATCCAAGGGAAATCTCAAATCTCATGAAAAGACCCACACAGGGGAGAAACCTTTCACATGTAATGAGTGTGGGAGATGTTTCATATCCAAGGGAAATCTCAAATCTCATGAAAAGACCCACACAGGGGAGAAACCTTTCACATGTAATGAGTGTGGGAGATGTTTCATATCTAAGGGAAATCTAAAATCTCATGAAAAGTCCCACACAATGGAGAAACCATTCACATGTAATGAGTGTGGGAGATGTTTCATATCCAAGAGAAATCTCAAATCTCATGAAAAGACCCACACAGGGGAGAAATCTTTTACATGTAATGAGTGTGGGAAATGTTGTACACATAAGAGTGGTCTGAAAACTCATGAAATGAGTCACACAGGAGGAAAGCCTTTCACATGTACAGAGTGTGGAAAAAGTTTTACACAAAATAGTGCTCTAAAATTTCATGAAAGGATTCACACAGGAGAAAAGCCTTTCACATGTACAGAGTGTGGGAAATGTTTCACATGGAAAATTAGCCTTATGTATCACATAAAGACCCACACAGGAGAAAAGCCTTTCACATGTACAGAGTGTGGAAAATGTTTTACGCTAAAGAGTAATCTGAAAACTCATGAAAGGATTCACACAGGAGAAAAGCCTTTCACGTGTACAGAGTGTGGGGGATGTTTCACATCTAAAGGAGGCCTTATATATCACAAAAAGACCCACACAGGGGAGAAACCTTTCACATGTAATGAGTGTGGGAGATGTTTCACATCCAAGGGAAATCTCATATCTCATGAAAAGACCCACAAAGGGGAGAAACCTTTCATATGTACAGAGCGTGGAAAATGATTTACTAACACTAATCTGAAAACGCACAAAAGGATTCATACAGGATGCAATCTTTCACATGTTTAGAAAGTGGAAAAAGGTATCGCATGCCAGTCAGGTATTACAAAACACCAAACATTTACTTACAAAATAAACTTTATATGCAAAGTGTGGAAACCTTTTAAAAATGACAAAAAAGAGGACAAACTCTCTAAATATAAGAGTCAAAAAGGATTTTATTGTAAATAATACTTTCCAAATCCTAGTTATAAAATCTCCATATTGGAAGTGCTCTCTTGCGGTTATTTGTTCCTCTATATATGTGCACCTCAGTTTCTTATATCAATGTGATAGAATCAAACATCACACAGGAATATACAAATCTGTCCTCATACTGACCAGTTTGCATAAACATTCACTACCAATGCACCCCCAGTGTTGTTTATTAATATGTCAGTGTTATGAGTTGTACTGATTTACATTTAGAGAATAAAGGAGTCTTTATATGAATAGAGTGTTAGTAAATTCTATAAACAAGAACATCAGTCTCAAATGATTGACATCTGGGAGATCTATTTAACGTGCTTCCCAAAAGTGCAAAATAAAGAACAATCCAGCTTCTATGTAAAACACATTGTTTATTCAAGATTTCCACTTAAAAACATGGGTCAAAATAGCAAAAAAAATGAGATGCATGGACACCTCAGGGCTGGCAGGCTTACGCGTTTTGGCATTACGCCGTAATCATAGCATAGGTTTGCCAGTCACAGGTGCATAATTTATACACAGGTCAAGTAAACATCATTGGTTAAAACCAACATAGCATTAAAATAAAGACACGCCCATAGTGTTTAACCCTCACATGCCTGAAACAGAACAAATGGTGGACCTCATAGAAACACTCTCAATGTATAACACATAGTGGCGATACAAATAGCCCTTATAATGAGTTTTAAAATGGTCAATTGGAAGTTAGGGAAGTTATATGATGGCACTCAGGAAAAAAATGATAATGTGTTCTATACTATATTATAATGGGTAAAGCGTTATTGTATAACATGATATTAACCCTATACTCTATAATGTATTGTATTATACAATGTAAATACACCATCCTGTGGATTTGATCTAGGTACATAGAGTAGGTAAAAATACATCGGCCCATATTCAATACAGTGAATGTCATTAAACACATATGTACATACATGTAGGAAATCACATAAATTAAGTTAAATAGGATTCCAATTGAAGCATGATATTTTTGTTTAGAGAGTAATGGCACTATTGCTGCATTTATTAGTATATATACTTACATCCCCAAGTATTTATATGAGGATAGCGCAGACAATTAAAGTGGTATCCATCCCCACAAATGTATATATATCATAGTATGGTTAAGGGGCTCAAAACCCTAGAGCTTACAATTGAATCATGACGGCCAAATGATACAGTGTATATACATAAAACAGATATATATATATATACACATATGTACAGAAGAGATGGATGCTGTGGACCCCAGGTTACCAGTAGATTATAAACACACTACTCCCAATAATTGATCAAATTCAGAGTTCAAACCTGAGGGACCCTGGTTTCTAACTTAAAGATCCACAGCATCTCCCTCTTCCGGAGCATGATCTCTCTATTGCCCCCTCTCAGGGTATAGGGGATCATGTCAATGGGTTGCCACGAGAAACAAGATAAATCTTGTTTATGTACCTTAGCAAAATGATGTACCAGGGGGGTAGTAGCTTTTCCTACACGGATAGTTGAAAGATGCTCCCTCACCCTTGATCTAATATCTCTTGTGGTGAGTCCAACATACTGTTTTCCACACCGTGTACATGTGATACAATATATCACAAATACCGATGTACAATTTAAACAGAAGTTCACTTCATATGTTTTTCCTGTCACTGATGAATCAAAGTGGTCAGAAATGATCAGATAGTCACAGGCTCCACATCTGGAGCTGCCACACCTAAAAGATCCCTTGCTCATTAGCCAGGCACTAGCCTGGTATATAGGTTTTTTTCAAAACTGTTGGGTACAATATATTACCCAGGGTACGGTTCCTTCGATAGGAACATCTTAGCCCTTCCTGTACACATTTCATGAGTATGTCATCTGCAATAAGCATATTGAAGTAATGTCTCACAATCTTACACACTTCTTTATATTGGGAACTGTAGTCGGTCATGAATGTTACTCCTACATTAGTCCCTGACTTCTTTGGTTTCTCTCTCTCCCACTCCCTCTTCTGGTATAATATATTTAACGTGCACATCATGTGGATAAACCTTTTTTATAGCAATAGATGCTTAGCATTGCACATGTTATATACCAGAGGGATTACTGAGGGGAAGCGGATTTCATTTAATGACAAACAATGGGCTAGATTACATGTGAAGCACATATTTCTCTTGTTAAGTGTGTTCAGTCCACGGGTCATCCATTACTTATGGGATATATTCTCCTTCCCAACAGGAAGTTGCAAGAGGATCACCCAAGCAGAGCTGCTATATAGCTCCTCCCCTCACATGTCATATCCAGTCATTCTCTTGCAAGTCTCAACAAAGAAGGAGGTCGCGAGAGGAGATAGGAGTTTTTTACCTAATTATTCTTCAATCAAAAGTTTATTATTTTAAAATGGCACCGGAGTGTGCTGTTTTTTTCTCTCAGGCAGTATTTAGAAGAAGAATCTGCCTGCGTTTTCTATGATCTTAGCAGACGTAACTAAGATCCACTGGCTGTTCTCGCACATTCTGAGGAGTGGGGTAACTTCAGAAAAGGGAATAGCATGCGGGGTTCCCCGCAAATGAGGTATGTGCAGTAATATTTTCTAGGAATGGAATTGACTAAGGAAACACTGCTGTTACCCGTATGATGTAAGTACAGCCTTTAATGCAGTAGTAGCTACTGGTATCAGGCTGATAAATGTATGCGCAGTTGAGTTATTTTTTAGGGACTAGAATTTGACTGAGAAAATACTGTTAATACTGAAACAAATGTATGAGCCTTAACTGCAGTAGAAGCGACTGGTTGCAGGCTTAGTGATAACTTTGCATAACACTGGAAAGTTGTTTTTAAAACGTTTACTGGCATGTTATTCGTTTTGTGAGGTACTTTGGTGATAAATCTTTTTGGGCATGATTTTTTCCATATGGCTAACGTATATTTCTGCATAGAAACCGTTGTAACAGGTCTCCCACTGTTGTAATATGAGTGGGAGGGTCCTTTTTTAGCGCCTTGTTGCGCAGTTAAAATTCTAGCACAGTCTTCCTGCTTCTTCCTCCTTGATCCAGGACGTCTCCAGAGAGCTCAGGGGTCTTCAAAATTCATTTTTGAGGGAGGTAATCAGTCACAGCAGACCTGTGACAGTGTGTTTGACTGTGATAAAAGCGTTAAATCTTAAATTGATTATCCGTTTTTTGGGTATTGAGGGGTTAATCATCCGTTTGCTAGTGGGTGCAATCCTCTGCTAAATTCATACATTTACTGTTATAATTGTTGGCTATAACTGAGTTAGTTCAATGTTATTTCAACTGTGACAGTTTTTTTGTGTTTTAAAAGCGCTGCAGCGTTTTTTTCTATTGCTTGTAAATTTATTGAAAGATTTTTTTCCAAGCTTGCTAGCCTTCATTGCTAGTCTGTTTAAACATGTCTGATACAGATGAATCTACTTGTTCATTATGTTTAAAAGCCAATGTGGAGCCCAATAGAAATATGTGTACCAATTGTATTGATGTTACTTTAAATAAAAGTCAGTCTTTACTGGTAAATAAATTATCACCAGACAACGAGGGGGAAGTTATGCCGCCTAACTCTCCTCACGTGTCAGTACCTTCGCCTCCCGCTCAGGAGGTGCGTGAGATTGTGGCGCCAAGTACATCAAGGCCCTTACAAATCACTTTGCATGATATGGCTAATGTTATGAAAGAAGTATTATCTAATTTGCCTGAGTTAAGAGGCAAGCGCGATAGCTCTGGGTTAAGGACAGAGCGCGCCGATGACACGAGAGCCATGTCCGATACTGCGTCACAATTTGCAGAACATGAGGACGGAGAGCTTCATTCTGTGGGTGACGGATCTGATCCAGGGAGACCGGATTCAGAAATTTCAAATTTTAAATTTAAGCTTGAGAACCTCCGTGTATTGCTAGGGGAGGTGTTAGCGGCTCTGAATGATTGTGACACGGTTGCAATCCCAGAGAAATTATGTAGGCTGGATAAATACTATGCGGTACCGGTGTGTACTGACATTTTTCCTATACCTAAAAGGCTTACAGAGATTATTAGCAAGGAGTGGGATAGACCCGGTGTGCCCTTTTCCCCTCCTCCGATATTTAGAAAATTTTTCCCAATAGACGCCACCACACGAGACTTATGGCAGACGGTCCCTAAGGTGGAGGGAGCAGTTTCTACTTTAGCCAAGCGTACCACTATCCCGGTGGAGGATAGTTGTGCTTTCTCAGATCCAATGGATACAAAATTAGAAGGTTACCTTAAGAAAATGTTTGTTCATCAAGGTTTTATATTGCAGCCCCTTGCATGCATTGCGCCCGTCACTGCTGCAGCGGCATTCTGGTTTGAGTCTCTGGAAGAGGCTATTCGCACAGCACCATTGGATGAGATTATGAACAAGCTTAAAGCCCTTAAGCTAGCTAATGCATTTGTTTCGGATGCCGTTGTGCATTTAACCAAACTCACGGCTAAGAACTCCGGATTCGCCATCCAGGCGCGCAGAGCGCTATGGCTTAAATCCTGGTCAGCAGATGTAACTTCTAAATCTAAATTGCTTAATATTCCTTTCAAAGGGCAAACCTTATTCGGGCCCGGCTTGAAAGAAATTATTGCTGACATTACTGGTGGTAAGGGTCACACCCTTCCTCAGGACAGGGCCAAATCAAAGGCCAAACAGTCTAATTTTCGTGCCTTTCGTAATTTCAAGGCAGGAGCAGCATCAACTTCCTCCGCTCCAAAACAGGAAGGAACTGCTGCTCGTTACAGACAGGGTTGGAAAAGCAACCAATCCTGGAACAAGGGCAAGCAGGCCAGAAAGCCTACTTCTGCCCCTAAGACAGCATGAAGGACGGGCCCCCTATCCGGAAACGGATCTAGTGGGGGTCAGACTCTCTCTCTTCGCCCAGGCTTGGGCAAGAGATGTCCAGGATCCCTGGACGTTGGAGATCATATCTCAGGGATACCTTCTGGACTTCAAAGCTTCTCCTCCACAGGGGAGATTTCATCTGTCAAGGTTATCAACAAACCTAATAAAGAAAGAGGCATTTCTACAATGTGTACAAGACCTCTTAGTAATGGGAGTGATCCACCCAGTTCCGCCAACGGAACAAGGGCAAGGGTTTTACTCAAATCTGTTTGTGGTTCCCAAAAAAGAGGGAACCTTCAGACCAATCTTGGACCTAAAGTTCTTAAACAAGTTCCTAAGGGTTCCATCGTTCAAAATGGAAACTATTCGAACCATCCTACCCATGATCCAAGAGGGTCAGTATATGACCACAGTGGACTTAAAGGATGCCTACCTTCACATACCGATTCACAAAGATCATTATCGGTACCTAAGGTTTGCCTTTCTAGACAGGCATTTCCAGTTTGTAGCTCTTCCCTTCGGGTTGGCTACGGCCCAGAGATTTTTTACAAAGGTTCTGGGCTCACTTCTGGCGGTACTAAGACCGTGAGGCATAGCGGTGGCTCCGTACCTAGACGACATTCTGATACAAGCGTCAAGTTTTCAAAATGCAAAGTCTCATACAGAGATAGTTCTTGCATTTCTGAGGTCGCATGGGTGGAAAGTGAACGTGGAAAAACATAATTTATGTAAGAACTTACCTGATAAATTCATTTCTTTCATATTAGCAAGAGTCCATGAGCTAGTGACGTATGGGATATACATTCCTACCAGGAGGGGCAAAGTTTCCCAAACCTTAAAATGCCTATAAATACACCCCTCACCACACCCACAATTCAGTTTAACGAATAGCCAAGAAGTGGGGTGATAAGAAAAAAGTGCGAAAGCATATAAAATAAGGAATTGGAATAATTGTGCTTTATACAAAAAAATCATAACCACCACAAAAAAGGGTGGGCCTCATGGACTCTTGCTAATATGAAAGAAATGAATTTATCAGGTAAGTTCTTACATAAATTATGTTTTCTTTCATGTAATTAGCAAGAGTCCATGAGCTAGTGACGTATGGGATAATGACTACCCAAGATGTGGATCTTTCCACACAAGAGTCACTAGAGAGGGAGGGATAAAATAAAGACAGCCAATTCCTGCTGAAAATAATCCACACCCAAAATAAAGTTTAATGAAAAACATAAGCAGAAGATTCAAACTGAAACCACTGCCTGAAGTACTTTTCTACCAAAAACTGCTTCAGAAGAAGAAAACACATCAAAATGGTAGAATTTAGAAAAAGTATGCAAAGAGGACCAAGTTGCTGCTTTGCAAATCTGATCAATCGAAGCTTCATTCCTAAACGCCCAGGAAGTAGAAACTGACCTAGTAGAATGAACTGTAATCCTTAGAGGCGGAGTTTTACCCGACTCGACATAAGCATGATGAAATAAAGATTTCAACCAAGATGCCAAAGAAATGGCAGAAGCTTTCTGGCCTTTTCTAGAACCGGAAAAGATGACAAATAGACTAGAAGTCTTTCGGAAAGACTTAGTAGCTTAAACATAATAATACAAAGCTCTAACAGCATCCAAAGAATGCAATGATTTCTCCTTAGAATTCATAGGATTAGGACATAATGAAGGAACCACAATTTCTCTACTAAGGTTGTTAGAATTCACAACCTTAGGTAAAAAATTCAAAAGAAGTTCGCAGCACCGCCCCATCCTGATGAAAAATCAGAAAAGGAGACTCACAAGAAAGAGCAGATAATTCAGAGACTCTTCTGGCAGAAGAGATGGCCAAAAGAAACAAAACTTTCCAAGAAAGTAATATAACGACCAAAGAATGCATGGGTTCAAAAGGAGGAGCTTGAAAAGCCCCCAGAACCAAATTCAAACTCCAAGGAGGAGAAATTGACTCAATGACAGGTTTTATACGAACCAAAGCTTGTACAAAACAATGAAATATCAGGAAGATTAGCAATTCTTCTGTGAAAAAAGAACAGAAAGAGCAGAGATTTGTCCTTTCAAGGAACTTGCGGACAAACCTTTATCTAAACCATCCTGAAGAAACTGAAAAATTCTCGGTATTCAAAAAGAATGGCAAGAAAAAATGAAGAGAAAGACACTAAGAAATATAAGTCTTCCAGACTCTATAATATATCTCTCTAGATACAGATTTACGAGCCTGTCACATAGTATTAATCACAGAGTCAGAGAAACCTTCTTTGACCAAGAATCAAGCGTTCAAACTCCATACCTTAAAATTTAAGGATTTGAGATCCTGAAGGAAAAAAGGACCTTGCGACAGAAAGTCTGGTCTTAACGGAAGAGTCCACAGCTGGCAAGAGGCCATCCGGACAAGATCCGCATACCAAAACCTGTGAGGCCATGCTGGAGCTACCAGCAGGACAAACGAGCATTCCTTTAGAATCTTGGAGAATACTCTTGGAAGAAGAACTAGAGGCGGAAAGATATAGGCAGGATGATACTTCCAAGGAAGTGATAATGTATCCACTGCTTCCGCCCGAGGATCCCGGGATCTGGACAGATACCAGGGAAGTTTCTTGTTTAGATGAGAAGCCATCAGATCTATTTCTGGGAGTTCCCACATTTGAACAATCTGAAGAAATACCTCTGGGTGAAGACCATTCGCCCGGATGCAACGTTTGGCGACTGAGATAATCCGCTTCCCAATTGTCTATACCTGGGATATGAACCGCAGAGATTAGACAGGAGCTGGATTCCGCCCAAACCAAAATTCGAGATACTTCTTTCATAGCCAGAGGACTGAAGAGCTCTGAAAATTGCACGGAGTTCCAAAATATTGATCGGTAATCTCACCTCCTGAGATTCCCAAACCCCTTGTGCCGTCAGAGACCCCCACACAGCTCCCCAACCTGTAAGACTTGCATCTGTTGAGATTATAGTCCAGGTCAGAAGAACAAAGAAGCCCCCTGAACTAAACGATGGTGAACTGTCCACCATGTCAGAGAGTGTCGTATAATCGGTTTAAAGATATTAATTGAGAAATCTTTGTGTAATCCCTGCACCACTGGTTCAGCATATAGAGCTGAAGAGGTCGCATGTGAAAACGAGCAAAGGAGATCGCATCCGATGCGGCAGTCCTAAGACCTAAAATTTCCATGCATAAGGCTACCAAAGGGAATGATTGTGACTGAAGGTTTTGACAAGCTGAAATCAATGTTAAACTTCTCTTATCTGACAAGGACAGAGTCATAGACACTGAATCTATCTGGAAACCTAAAAAGGTTACCCATGTCTGAGGAAACAATGAACTGATTTGTAAATTGATCCTCCAACCATGATCTTGAAGAAACAACACAAGTCGATTCGTATGAGATTCTGCGAAAATGTGAAGACTGAGCAAGTACCAAGATATCGTCCAAATAAGGAAATACCGAAACCCTGTTCTCTGATTACAGACAGAAGGGCACCGAGAACCTTTTGAAAAAAATTCTTGGAGCTGACGCTAGGCCAAACGGTAGAGCCACAAAACTGGTAATGCTTGTCTAAAAAGAGAATCTCAGAAACTAAAAGTGATCTGGATGAATCGGAATATGCAGATATGCATCCTGTAAATCTATTGTAGACATATAATGCCCTTGCTAAACAAAAGGCAGGATAGTCCTACAGTTACCATCTTGAATGTTGGTATCCTTACATAACGATTCAATATAGATAGATCCGGAACTGGTCTGAAGGAATTGACCTTCTTTGGTACAATGAAGAGATAGAATAAAACCCCAGGCCCTGTTCCAGAACTGGAACTGGCATAATTACTCCAGCCAACTCTAGATCTGAAACACATTTCAGAAATGCTGAGCCTTTGCTGTGTTTACTGGGACACGGGAAAGAAAAAAATCTCTTTGCAGGAGGCCTTAACTTGAAGCCAATTCTGTACCTTTCTGAAACAATGTTCTGAAACCAGAGATTGTGAACGGAATTGATCCAAATTTCCATGAAGAAAACGTAAACTGCCCCATACCAGCTGAGCTGGAATGAGGGCCGCACCTTCATGGGTATTTAGGAGCTGGCTATAGGTTTCTATAAGGCTTGGATATATTCCAAACTGGAAATGGTTTCCAAACTGATACCGCTCCTGAGGATGAAGGATCAGGCTTTTGTTCCTTGTTATGAGGAAAGGAACGAAAATTATTATTAGACCTAAATTTACCTTAGATTTTTTATCCTTTGGTAAAAAAGTTCCCTTCCCTCCAGTAATAGTTGAGATAATAGAATCCAACTGAAAATCGAATAATTTATTACCCTGGAAAGAAAGGGAAAGCAAAGTTGACTTAGAAGACAAATCAGCATTCCAAGTTTTAAGCCATAAAGCTTTTCTAGCTAAAATAGCTAGAGACATATACCTGACATCAACTCTAATGATATCAAAGATGGTATCACAAATAAAATTATTAGCATGTTATAGAATAATAATAATGCTATAAAATTATGATCTGTTACTTGTTGCGCTAAAGCTTCTAACCAAAAAGTTGAAGCTGCAGCAACATCCGCTAAAAATATAGCAGGTCTAAGAAGATTACCTGAACATAAGTAAGCTTTTCTTAGAAAGGATTCAATTTTCCTATCTAAAGGATCCTTAAATGAAGTACTATCTGCCATAGGAATAGTAGTACGTTTAGCAGGAGTAGAGACAGCCCCATTAACCTTAGAGATTTTGTCCCAAAACTCTAATCTGTCAGATGGCACAGGATATAATTGCTTAAACGTTTAGAAGGAGTAAATGAATTACCCAAATTATTCCATTCCCTGGAAATTACTTCAGAAATAGCATCAGGGAGAGAAAACACTTCTGGAATAACTACAGGAGATTTAAAAACCTTATTTAAACGTTTAGATTTAGTATCAAGAGGACCAGAATCCTCTATTTCTAATGCAATTAATACTTCTTTAAGTAAAGAACGAATAAATTCCATCTTGAACAAATACAAAGATTTATCAGCATCAACCTCTGAGACAGAAACCTCTGAACCAGAAGAACCATTATCAGTATCAGAATGATGATGTTCATTTAAAAATTCATCTGAAAAAAGAGAAGTTTTAAAAGACTTTTATGTATACTAGAAGGAGAAATAACAGACATAGCCTTCTTAATGGATTTAAAAAATAAAATCTCTTATGTTATCAGGAACACTCTGAAAATTAGATGTTGACGGAACAGCAACAGGTAATGTAACAGTACTAAAGGAAATTTTATCTGCATTAATAAGTTTGTCATGACATGCAATACAAACAACAGCTGGAGAAACAGATACCAAAAGTTTATAGCAGATACACTTAGCTTGGTAGCTCCAGCACTGGGCAGCGATTTTCCTGAAGTATCTTCTGACTCAGTTGCAACGTGGAACATCTTGCAATATGTAAAAGAAAAAACAACATATAAAGCAAAATTGATCAAATTCCTTAAATGACAGTTTCAGGAATGGGAAAAAAATGCCAGTGAACAAGCTTCTAGCAACCAGAAGCAATAAATAATGAGACTTAAATAATGTGGAGACAAAAATGACGCCCATATTTTTTAGCCAACAATGACGCCACATCCGGAACGCCGACACTTTTGGCGCAAAAAAACGTCAAAAAAATGACGCAACTTCCGGCGACACGTATGACGCCGGAAACAGAAAAAAAATTTTGCGCCAAAAAAGTCCGCGCCAAGAATGACGCAATAAAATGAAGCATTTTCAGCCCCCGCGAGCCTAACAGCCCACAGGGAAAAAGTCAAATTTTTTAAGGTAAGAAAAAATGATTGAAACAAATGCATTTATCCCAAGTATGAAACTGACTGTCTGAAAATAAGGAATGTTGAACATCCTGAGTCAAGGCAAATAAATGTTTGAATACATATATTTAGAGCTTTATAAAAAAGTGCCTAACCATAGCTTAGAGTGTCACAGAAAATAAGCTTACTTACTTACCCCAGGACACTCATCTACATGTTGTAGAAAGCCAAACCAGTACTGAAACGAAAATCAGCAGAGGTAATGGTATATATATAAGAGTATATCGTCGATCTGAAAAGGGAGGTAAGAGATGAATCTCTACGACCGATAACAGAGAACCTATGAAATAGACCCCGTAGAAGGAGATCATTGCATTCAAATAGGCAATACTCTCCTCACATCCCTCTGACATTCACTGCACGCTGAGAGGAAAACCGGGCTCCAACCTGCTGCGGAGCGCATATCAACGTAGAATCTAGCACAAACTTACTTCACCACCTCCATAGGAGGCAAAGTTTGTAAAACTGAATTGTGGGTGTGGTGAGGGGTGTATTTATAGGCATTTTAAGGTTTGGGAAACTTTGCCCCTCCTGGTAGGAATGTATATCCCATACGTCACTAGCTCATGGACTCTTGCTAATTACATGAAAGAAAGAGTTCTCTGTTACCACTCACAAGGGTTCCTTTTCTAGGGACTCTGATAGATTCTGTAGAGATGAAGATTTACCTGACGGAGTCCAGGTTATCAAAAATCCTAAACGCTTGCCGTGTCCTTCATTCCATTCCAAGCCCATCAGTAGCTCAGTGCATGGAAATAATCGGCTTAATGGTCGCGGCGATGGACATAGTGCCATTTGCGCGCCTGCATCTCAGACCGCTGCAACTATGCATGCTAAGTCAGTGGAATGGGGATTACTCAGATCTGTCCCCTTTACTAAATCTGGACCAGGAGGCCAGAGATTCTTTTCTCTGGTGGTTGTCGCGGGTTCATCTGTCCAAAGGAATGACTTTTCGCAGACCAGATTGGACGATTGTAACAACAGATGCCAGCCTACTAGGCTGGGGGGCAGTCTGGAACTCCCTGAAGGCTCAGAGATCTTGGACTCAGGAGGGGAAACTCCTCCCAATAAACATTCTGGAGTTAAGAGCAATATTCAATGCTCTTCTAGCTTGGCCTCAGTTAGCAACACTGAGGTTCATCAGATTTCAGTCGGACAACATCACGACTGTGGATTACATCAATCATCAAGGGGTAACCAGGAGTTCCCTAGCGATGTTGGAAGTCTCGAAGATAATTCGCTGGGCAGAGTCTCACTCTTGTCATCTGTCAGCGATCTACATCCCAGGCATGGAGAACTGGGAGGCAGATTTTCTAAGTCGCCAGACCTTTCATCCGGGGGAGTGGGAACTTCACCCGGAGGTGTTTGCTCAACTGATTCTTCGTTGGGGCGAACCGGAGCTGGATCTCATGGCATCTCGCCAGAACGCCAAGCTTCCTTGTTACGGATCCAGGTCCAGGGACCCGGGAGCGGTGCTGGTAGATGCACTAGCAGCCCCTTGGGTTTTCAACATGGCTTATGTGTTTCCACCATTTCCGTTGCTACCTCGACTGATTGCCAGGATCAAACAGGAGAGAGCATCGGTGATTCTGATAGCGCCTGCGTGGCCACGCAGGACCTGGTATGCAGACCTAGTGGACATGTCGTCCTGTCCACCATGGTCTCTGCCTCTGAGGCAGGACCTTCTAATTCAAGGTCCTTTCAACCATCCAAGCCTAATTTCTCTGAGGCTGACTGCATGGAGATTGAACGCTTGATTCTATCAAAGCGTGGTTTTTCGGAGTCGGTAATTGATACATTAATACAGGCTCGGAAACCTGTTACCAGAAAAATTTACCATAAAATATGGCGTAAATATTTATATTGGTGTGAATCCAAGAGTTACTCATGGAGTAAGGTTAGGATTCCTAGGATATTGGCTTTTCTACAAGAAGGTTTAGAAAAGGGTTTATCCGCTAGTTCGTTAAAGGGACAGATTTCCGCTCTGTCTATTCTTTTACACAAACGTCTGGCAGAGAATCCAGACATCCAGGCCTTTTGTCAGGCTTTTGCTAGGATTAAGCCTATGTTTAAAACTGTTGCTCCTCCGTGGAGCTTAAACTTGGTTCTTAAAGTTCTTCAGGGTGTTCCGTTTGAACCCCTTCATTCCATTGATATTAAGCTTTTATCTTGGAAAGTTCTGTTTTTGATGGCTATTTCCTCGGCTCGAAGAGTCTCTGAGTTATCTGCCTTACATTGCGATTCTCCTTATCTGATTTTTCATTCAGACAAGGTAGTTCTGCGTACTAAACCTGGGTTTTTACCTAAGGTTTTTTTCTAACAGGAATATCAATCAAGAGATTGTTGTTCCTTCATTATGTCCTAATCCTTCCTCAAAGAAGGAACGTCTTTTGCATAATCTGGACGTAGTCCGTGCCCTGAAGTTCTACTTACAGGCAACTAAAGATTTTCGGCAAACTTCTTCTTTGTTTGTCGTTTATTCTGGTCAGAGGAGAGGTCAAAAGGCTTCGGCCACCTCTCTCTCTTTTTGGCTTCGTAGCATAATACGTTTAGCCTATGAGACTGCTGGACAGCAGCCTCCTGAAAGAATTACAGCTCATTCCACTAGAGCTGTGGCTTCCACCTGGGCCTTTAAAAATGAGGCCTCTGTTGAACAGATTTGCAAGGCTGCAACTTGGTCTTCACTTCATACCTTTTCAAAATTTTACAAATTTGACACTTTTGCTTCTTCGGAGGCTGTTTTTGGGAGAAAGGTTCTACAGGCAGTGGTTCCTTCTGTTTAATGTTCCTGCCTTGTCCCTCCCATCATCCGTGTACTTTAGCTTTGGTATTGGTATCCCATAAGTAATGGATGACCCGTGGACTGAACACACTTAACAAGAGAAAACATAATTTATGCTTACCTGATAAATTTATTTCTCTTGTAGTGTGTTCAGTCCACGGCCCGCCCTGTCTTTTTTTGAGGCAGTTCTAAATTTTAATTAAAACTCCAGTCACCACTGCACCCTATAGTTTTTCCTTTCTCGTCTTGTTTCGGTCGAATGACTGGATATGACATGTGAGGGGAGGAGCTATATAGCAGCTCTGCTTGGGTGATCCTCTTGCAACTTCCTGTTGGGAAGGAGAATATATCCCATAAGTAATGGATGACCCGTGGACTGAACACGCTTAAAGAGAAATAAATTTATCAGGTAAGCATAAATTATGTTTTTCCCATTTTTGGATGCACAATAAATAATCAGCCATTACAAGTGACTGATTATTGCTACTGTGAGCTCATGGTAGCAATCAGCACTTAGAAAATTAACCAGAAATCAGATCTCTCGTTAATTTTATAAATTTCCACCAAATGCCCCTAAATTTAGGTTTTAGTTTTCTTTAAAAAAAATTGCACTTTTTTGGGGGGTTAAAGTCGGCGACTGTGCGGTGTTAGAAAAAAAAACGGCACTGAAAAGTGTTTATACATTGTGGTCTATGGGAACTTTGTGTTCGCTGTAAATCTATGTATATGCTTATATACATATATATTATTTGTTATATGTATCTACACATATTAATACAAAAACATATATGTATATAAGCACGTACATATGTATTTACATTTGCTGCCATCGCTTGTTTTCATGCTGTGTCTCACGGCGCAAGAACGAGTCTCCCATTGGAGCATATGGAAGCGCACTCTCATTTTGCACTCCACTTATAATCAGGCGCAATATCAGTAACTGGTACATTTGTGATCATAATCAGTTTAATTTAAATGGCTACTATAACCTACATGTATACTGGGTATGTAATATGTGTGTCATGTGATCATAATCAGTTTAATTTAAATGGCTACTATAACCTACATGTATACTGGGTATGTAATATGTATGTCATGTGATCATAATCAGTATAATTTAAATGGCTACTATAACCTACATGTATACTGGGTATGTAATATGTGTGTCATGTGATCATAATCAGTTTAATTTAAATGGCTACTATAACCTACATGTATACTGGGTATGTAATATGTGTGTCATGTGATCATAATCAGTTTAATTTAAATGGCTACTATAACCTACATGTATACTGGGTATGTAATATGTGTGTCATGTTCTGTAACTGGATATTATGTCTGTTAGATGTTTTCATGTTAGTTAGAAGCCACAAGAACTGATAATAGCACATACTGTATATATAAAGGGAACATTATATGTCTGATAAATCCCTTTGTATCAAGAGCACAAGTGTTAGGTATATTTATACCATTGTGTGCATATATCATGTAATGCTCCTGTTTTTTTAAATTTATTTATTTATTGTTTTTTTCTTTTTTTTCTTTTTATTGAGGTATTAATAACAGCTCAATACATACATTTTAAACAAGAGTAGAGAAGGTGTCTCAAAAATGAAAAATATGTTAACAGATCAATACCAGATTAGGATGATGAGACACATGACATTCTGAAACATCTACATTCTTTCGGTACCTCATTTTGTTTTAAATACATGAATATTTGTCGTGCCGTCAATGTCTACCCGAACCACAGGTGGGTCCAAACACTTCATTGGTCAGGTGAGGGCACGTGAAATATCAGTTAGTTTCAATTTAAGTCACATAAAGAAAACTGGTAAACTATCACATCTTAAACAATCTTCAGGTTAAAGGTTAAGCAAAATAAGAATACGACAACTGACAAACTGTATGTAGCAAAGAGTATATATGTAAACACAGCAATATTTTCAGTGTTAGGGCCCAAAGAGCAGAGACTACGTAACTGTGCCAAAAAAGGAATGGAGGGATAATGCAGGGGATAAATTACTTCATCTTTACCGCACACGGGGACTATGGATGCTTATATTCTTAATCTCTAAGAGAATTTGAGTGAGTGGGATAGAGCAGTAATGCTGGAAACTTCTTCAAATATGGCGTACTAGTGTATTATACAAGGGCTCAGTAAAAACAAAGGGGATAACTCTTTCCTGATAGAAGTAAATTAGTGCATCAAGTAACTAATGTGTACAACATGGAAGGCAGCTTAAAGGCTGGCATATTAGCCACTTATAATCTTACAAATATACCTTTGTTGTCACCAAGTAAGAAAATATTCATAAACTTACAGAACTTCTGGGTAGGTCAGTTTTGAGCCACAACTTTTGCAAGAAACCACAACTCTCAATACACGGCTGTACAAGAATAGGTTATTATATAAAGTGGTCTTGGTTACCTAAGGGATATGCCAGTCATACTGTCCTGTTAACTATATGCTCAAGTATGTGTACCCCAAAACAGTTCCAACCTAATTAGCCTCTTTTACCCTTGCAGCACACAACATACCCACAGCCACTGAAGTAATGTATCTAACTGTTTCTAGGGTGCCAGTCCCAAAAGCAAATCAGATATGCTGCAATGTATAGCCACGTGTAAACAAGTTGAACTGAATGTATGTAACAGGCATGGGACAAAAATGTCCTTTTCCCCATTGCAGCAATATAGTATTAATAGCTAGCGCTATATGCAGTTAAGAGGTCCAGGTATCCCCTAAAATATATTGTTAAAGCTTATTACATGGTCTCGCTAGAATCACACATCAGATTTATATGGAGCCATTTGTCCCCAGACCTATATATGTATACAGAAGAATAAAACTTCCCAGTGCCTATCGATATATATAATACTTAGAACACATATATTGCAGCCCTAAATTACACAGCTAGTAGCTTAAAATACATAAGCATTCAAAAGGTATTTGCAAAACATGTATCTAACTGCATAAACTTCAAGATAATATAGACGGACTATAGCACATATTACCTAGCTAAGGGACATAGCCACAGTAGATTTATGATTGTATGATCCCTACGCACGGTATAAGTAAAGGGAACAAACACAATATATATAACAGTAGTTAAGTCTCTCTTGCGCGCAGTGATGAATAACAGATTCCATTGACTGGTAGGAAACACATTAGAGAAAATATAAAATAGTTCTCTTGCATGAGTCAATGAACATTTTTCACAAAGGCAGCCATAGCTGAGTTAAGATATGTATGCCTAAAAGGACCGGGTTGACGGGTATCTTAGGTCCCAGAGTAAAGTCCTCAAGCTAACCCACTCCTGCTCGCCAGATTTTACAGACCAAATGGTGATAGATAAGCTGTACCAGAAAAGTCATCCCCAGAGTCCAAGGTAAGGTAGGGCTGCACACGAGGGAGCCAGCTGTTCTCCCCACTATGACCCCATGAGACAAAATATCAGCAATCTCCTGAATATCTTCACAAAAACAGGCATTGACACTTGTGCTCGTCTCCCAAATATTAGTGAAGTACCCTCTGTTGGTATTAGCGTACCTGCCGAGTGTGAAAAAACTACAGTCCTGCACGGGGGCTGGTTGACAGACAGCTCCTATTTTATTCCCCTGCACGGTGCTGGTTTGCAGTAGCTCTATCTAAGATGAACCGGCCTGTGGTATTCTTATGTTAGGATCTATCTCGGCAGCTCGGGCATTGGCTGTGGGAGGCCCCGTACTTGCTTGATACTTAGGTGTAGTGGGGGGAGTTTATCCTTAATGCAGGGAGCTACGTACTCCAGGTCATGCACGCTGCTTTTTTGTTTCTCTATATTTGACTCCCATAGTGCGGGCATGAGGATTTGTGAATGATTAGTCCCCGTGGTGTTGCAACGCTTTTTTAACTGCGTGGGACTGTGATGCAAGCAGAAGCTCGGACCTATCTCCCCCCGCCATAGTGGGCTTAGTATTCTCTTCCTCAGTACTCTGAGCCCCAGCAATTACCAGGAGCCGGTCAAATCTTTTATACATCTGTTGCTCATATTCCTCAAATAGGGCTTGCACCTTTAGATATAAGTTCTCCTCCATATTTTTGTTTACCCGGTTTCCAGGGGGGGGGGGGGGGGTGCTGAGATCTCTCTCACGAGAAGCTGCCAAAAGGTCTCAGCGGTCCGGCCTGGGAACTCCCGGAAACTTCAATATATGAATATGTACTGAATCAGCACATCGACTGCTTTATTAGAGAGCATAATATCAGCCTGGATGGCTGCACAATATCTAGGTTATGGGCAAATTGTGAATCTGCTTTACAGAGCTCCCAGTTTAGCGGCCATCTTGGGACCCAGCCCCGGACACGCCCCCAATGCTCCTGTTTACTATATAATGGTATACAATGTTTTTTCATGCAAATAAAAATGATTGGAATCCAGACCGGTATTTTGTGTTTTTTTGTCTAATTAAAAACACAATATCACAGAATAATTAGGAATAAATCATCAAAGACTGAAGCCAAATCTGACAGTGAAAGTCAAACTCTGATAATTCAGATAGAGCTGCAATTTTTCCCTAACTGCATAATTTACTTCTATTATCTAATTTGCTTTGTTCTTTTGGTATCATTTGTTAAAGATTAAACCTAGGGGGCTGATATAAGCTTAGGGGGTGCATGTGTTTGTAAGTATGTATAACATTGCTATAAATGTTGTTTGCTAACTCTATTGCCTGAAGACACGTGCACGCTCCTGAGTACACCTAGGATTACTCTTAAACAAAGGATACCAAGAGAACTGACCACAGTTGATAATATAAGTAATATGGAAAGTTGTTTGAAATGTCAAATTCATTTACTTTGCTCTCTTGGTATCCTTTACTGGAAAGAATATGTACATATCTTCAGTAGCATCAATACACTACAGGGAGCTAGCTAGATGCTGATTGGTGGCTGCACACAGGTGCCTTTTGTCATTGGTTCACCAGATGTGCTCAGCTGGCTCAGAGTAGTGCATTGCTGCTTTAGAGCTGACATAAAGTATGTGTTTAATACCTTTACAGGAGTTAAACACATAGCGCCAGATCCCGAGTGGAGCACAAATGTTTGTGCACAAGGGATAATAGGTTTGTCGCTGGCGTTTGCGCTCATCGGGCTTATCACTGGTATTATGAGTTGAAAGTAAACACAATCGCTTGTGCACAATTGTGATTTACGCTAAAATAATTACAGCAACTTCACAGCTCTGGTTAACGGTTTCACAAAACTAAAAAGTTGCACAAAATACATCAAAAATACCTTACACACTACAGTTACACTTATAACACTATCTAATAAATATACCTTACAAAGTGCAGTTACACTTATAATAACACTATCTAATAAATATACCTAATACAGTATAGTTACACTTATAATAACACTATCTAATAAATATACCTTACACAGTACAGTTACACTTATAATAACCCTATCTAATAAATATACCTTACACAGTACAGTTACACTTATAATAACACCATCTAATAAATATACCTTACACAGTACAGTTACACTAATAATAACACTATCTAATAAATATACATTACACAGTACAGTTACACTTATAATAACACCATCTAATAAATATACCTTACACAGTACTGTTACACTTATAATAAAACTATCTAATAAATATACATTACACAGTACAGTTACACTTATAATAACACCATCTAATAAATATACCTTACACAGTACTGTTACACTTATAATAACACTATCTAATAAATATACATTACACAGTACAGCTACACTTATAATAACACTATCTAATAAATATACCTTACACTGTACAGTTACACTTATAATAACACTATCTAATAAATATACATTACACAGTACAGTTACACTTATAATAACACTATCTAATAAATATACATTACACAGTACAGTTACACTTATCATAACACTATCTAATAAATATACATTACACAGTACAGTTACACTTATAATAACACTATCTAATAAATATACATTACACAGTACAGTTACACTTATAATAACACTATCTAATAAATATACATTACACAGTACAGTTACACTTATAATAACACTATCTAATAAATATACATTACACAGTACAGTTACACTTATAATAACACTATCTAATAAATATACCTTACACAGTACAGTTACACTTATAATAACACTATCTAATAGATATACATTACACAGTACAGTTACACTTATAATAACACTATCTAATAAATATACATTGCACAGTATAGTTACACTAATAATAACACGATCTAATAAATATACCTTACACAGTACAGTTACACTTATAATAACACTATCTAATAAATATACAATACACAGTACAGTTACACTAACACTATCTAATAAATATACATTACACAGTACAGTTACACGTATAATAACACTAATAAATATACCTTACACTGTACAGTTACACTTATAATAACACTATCTAATAAATATACATTACACAGTACAGTTACACTTATAATAACACTATCTAATAAATATACATTACACAGTACAGTTACACTTATAATAACACTATCTAATAAATATACATTACACAGTACAGTTACACTTATAATAACACTATCTAATAAATATACATTACACAGTACAGTTACACTTATAATAACACTATCTAATAAATATACATTACACAGTACAGTTACACTTATAATAACACTATCTAATAGATAAACATTACACAGTACAGTTACACTTATAATAACACTATCTAATAAATATACATTGCACAGTATAGTTACACTAATAATAACACGATCTAATAAATATACCTTACACAGTACAGTTACACTTATAATAACACTATCTAATAAATATACAATACACAGTACAGTTACACTAACACTATCTAATAAATATACATTACACAGTACAGCTACACTTATAATAACACTATCTAATAAATATACCTTACACTGTACAGTTACACTTATAATAACACTATCTAATAAATATACATTACACAGTACAGTTACACTTATAATAACACTATCTAATAAATATACATTACACAGTACAGTTACACTTATAATAACACTATCTAATAAATATACATTACACAGTACAGTTACACTTATAATAACACTATCTAATAAATATACATTACACAGTACAGTTACACTTATAATAACACTATCTAATAAATATACATTACACAGTACAGTTACACTTATAATAACACTATCTAATAAATATACATTACACAGTACAGTTACACTTATAATAACACTATCTAATAAATATACATTACACAGTACAGTTACACTTATAATAACACTATCTAATAAATATACCTTACACAGTACAGTTACACTTATAATAACACTATCTAATAGATATACATTACACAGTACAGTTACACTTATAATAACACTATCTAATAAATATACATTGCACAGTATAGTTACACTAATAATAACACGATCTAATAAATATACCTTACACAGTACAGTTACACTTATAATAACACTATCTAATAAATATACAATACACAGTACAGTTACACTAACACTATCTAATAAATATACATTACACTAAATATACATTACACAGTACAGTTACACGTATAATAACACTAATAAATATACCTTACACAGTACAGTTACACTTATAATAACACTATCTAATAAATATATCTTACACAGTACAGTTACACTTATAATAACACTATCTAATAAATATACCTTACACAGTATAGCTATACTTATAATAACACTATCTAATAAATATACATTACACAGTACAGTTACACTTATAATAACACTATATAATAAATATACTTAGTACAGTTACACTTATAATAAAACTTTCTAATAAATATACATTACACAGTAAAGTTACACTTATAATAACACTATCTAATAAATATACCTTACATAGTACAGTTACACTAATAATAACACTATCTAATAAATATACCTTACACAGTACAGTTACACTTATAATAACACTATCTAATAAATATACCTTACACAGTACAGTTACACTTATAATAACACTATCTAATAAATATACCTTACACAGTACAGTTACACTTATAATAACACTATCTAATAAATATACCTTACATAGTACAGTTACACTTATAATAACACTATCTAATAAATATACCTTACACAGTACAGTTACACTTATAATAACACTATCTAATAAATATACCTTACACAGTACAGTTACACTTATAATAACACTATCTAATAATTATACATTACACAGTACAGTTACACTTATAATAACACTATCTAATAAATATACCTTACATAATACAGTTACACTTATAATAACACTATCTAATAAATATACATTACACAGTACAGTTACACTTATAATAACACTATCTAATAAATATACCTTACACAGTACAGTTACACTTATAATAACACTATCTAATAAATATACATTACACAGTACAGTTACACTTATAATAACACTATCTAATAAATATACATTACACAGTACAGTTACACTTATAATAACACTATCTAATAAATATACATTACACAGTACAGTTACACTTATAATAACACTATCTAATAAATATACATTACACAGTACAGTTACACTTATAATAACACTATCTAATAAATATACATTACACAGTACAGTTACACTTATAATAAAACTATCTAATAAATATACATTACACAGTACAGTTACACTTATAATAACACTGTCTAATAAATATACTTTACATAGTACAGTTAAACTTATAATAACACTATCTAATAAATATACCTTACACAGTACAGTTACACTTATAATAACACTATATAATAAATATACATTACACAGTACAGTTACACTTATAATAACTCTATATAATAAATATACCTTACACAGTACAGTTACACTTATAATAACACTATCTAATAAATATACATTACACAGTACAGTTAAACATATAATAACACTATCTAATAAATATACCTTACACAGTACTGTTACACTTATAATAAAACTATCTAATAAATAATCATTACACAGTACAGTTACACTTATAATAACACTATCTAATAAATATACACTACACAGTATATTTACACTTATAATATCACTATCTAATAAATATACATTACACTGTACAGTTACACTAATAACACTATCTAATAAATATACATTACACAGTACAGTTACACTTATAATAACACTATCTAATAAATATACCTTACACAGTACAGTTACACTTATAATAACACTATCTAATAAATATACATTACACATTACAGTTACACTTATAATAACACTATCTAATAAATATACCTTACACAGTACAGTTACACTTATAATAACACTATCTAATAAATATACATTACACAGTACAGTTACACATATAATAACACTATCTAATAAATATACCTTACACAGTACTGTTACACTTATAATAACACTATCTAATAAATAATCATTACACAGTACAGTTACACTTATAATAACACTATCTAATAAATATACCTTACACAGTACAGTTACACTTATAATAACACTATCTAATAAATATACATTACATAGTACAGTTACACACATAATAACACTATCTAATAAATATACATTACACAGTACAGTTACACTTATAATAACACTATCTAATAAATATACATTACACAGTACAGTTACACTTATAATAAAACTATCTAATAAATATACATTACACAGTACAGTTACACTTATAATATCACTATCTAATAAATATACATTACACTGTACAGTTACACTAATAACACTATCTAATAAATATACATTACACAGTACAGTTACACTTATAATAAAACTATCTAATAAATATACATTACACAGTACAGTTACACTTATAATAACACTATCTAATAAATATACCTTACACAGTACAGTTACACTTATAATAACACTATCTAATAAATATACATTACACATTACAGTTACACTTATAATAACACTATCTAATAAATATACCTTACACAGTACAGTTACACTTATAATAACACTATCTAATAAATATACATTACACAGTACAGTTACACTTATAATAACACTATCTAATAAATATACCTTACACAGTACAGTTACATTTATAATAACACTATCTAATAAATATACATTACACAGTACAGTTACACTTATAATAACACTATCTAATAAATATACCTTACACAGTACTGTTACACTTATAATAACACTATCTAATAAATATACCTTACACAGTACTGTTACACTTATAATAACACTATCTAATAAATAATCATTACACAGTACAGTTACACTTATAATAACACTATCTAATAAATATACCTTACACAGTACAGTTACACTTATAATAACACTATATAATAAATATACTTAGTACAGTTACACTTATAATAAAACTTTCTAATAAATATACATTACACAGTAAAGTTACACTTATAATAACACTATCTAATAAATATACCTTACACAGTACAGTTACACTAATAATAACACTATCTAATAAATATACCTTACACAGTACAGTTACACTTATAATAACACTATCTAATAAATATACCTTACACAGTACAGTTACACTTATAATAACACTATCTAATAAATATACCTTACACAGTACAGTTACACTTATAATAACACTATCTAATAAATATACCTTACATAGTACAGTTACACTTATAATAACACTATCTAATAAATATACCTTACACAGTACAGTTACACTTATAATAACACTATCTAATAAATATACCTTACACAGTACAGTTACACTTATAATAACACTATCTAATAATTATACATTACACAGTACAGTTACACTTATAATAACACTATCTAATAAATATACCTTACATAATACAGTTACACTTATAATAACACTATCTAATAAATATACATTACACAGTACAGTTACACTTATAATAACACTATCTAATAAATATACCTTACACAGTACAGTTACACTTATAATAACACTATCTAATAAATATACATTACACAGTACAGTTACACTTATAATAACACTATCTAATAAATATACATTACACAGTACAGTTACACTTATAATAACACTATCTAATAAATATACATTACACAGTACAATTACACTTATAATAACACTATCTAATAAATATACATTACACAGTACAGTTACACTTATAATAACACTATCTAATAAATATACATTACACAGTACAGTTACACTTATAATAAAACTATCTAATAAATATACATTACACAGTACAGTTACACTTATAATAACACTGTCTAATAAATATACTTTACATAGTACAGTTAAACTTATAATAACACTATCTAATAAATATACCTTACACAGTACAGTTACACTTATAATAACACTATATAATAAATATACATTACACAGTACAGTTACACTTATAATAACTCTATATAATAAATATACCTTACACAGTACAGTTACACTTATAATAACACTATCTAATAAATATACATTACACAGTACAGTTACACATATAATAACACTATCTAATAAATATACCTTACACAGTACTGTTACACTTATAATAAAACTATCTAATAAATAATCATTACACAGTACAGTTACACTTATAATAACACTATCTAATAAATATACACTACACAGTATATTTACACTTATAATATCACTATCTAATAAATATACATTACACTGTACAGTTACACTAATAACACTATCTAATAAATATACATTACACAGTACAGTTACACTTATAATAAAACTATCTAATAAATATACATTACACAGTACAGTTACACTTATAATAACACTATCTAATAAATATACCTTACACAGTACAGTTACACTTATAATAACACTATCTAATAAATATACATTACACATTACAGTTACACTTATAATAACACTATCTAATAAATATACCTTACACAGTACAGTTACACTTATAATAACACTATCTAATAAATATACATTACACAGTACAGTTACACATATAATAACACTATCTAATAAATATACCTTACACAGTACTGTTACACTTATAATAACACTATCTAATAAATAATCATTACACAGTACAGTTACACTTATAATAACACTATCTAATAAATATACCTTACACAGTACAGTTACACTTATAATAACACTATCTAATAAATATACATTACATAGTACAGTTACACACATAATAACACTATCTAATAAATATACATTACACAGTACAGTTACACTTATAATAACACTATCTAATAAATATACATTACACAGTACAGTTACACTTATAATAAAACTATCTAATAAATATACATTACACAGTACAGTTACACTTATAATATCACTATCTAATAAATATACATTACACTGTACAGTTACACTAATAACACTATCTAATAAATATACATTACACAGTACAGTTACACTTATAATAAAACTATCTAATAAATATACATTACACAGTACAGTTACACTTATAATAACACTATCTAATAAATATACCTTACACAGTACAGTTACACTTATAATAACACTATCTAATAAATATACATTACACATTACAGTTACACTTATAATAACACTATCTAATAAATATACCTTACACAGTACAGTTACACTTATAATAACACTATCTAATAAATATACATTACACAGTACAGTTACACATATAATAACACTATCTAATAAATATACCTTACACAGTACTGTTACACTTATAATAACACTATCTAATAAATAATCATTACACAGTACAGTTACACTTATAATAACACTATCTAATAAATATACCTTACACAGTACAGTTACACTTATAATAACACTATCTAATAAATATACATTACACAGTACAGTTACACTTATAATAAAACTATCTAATAAATATACATTACACAGTACAGTTACACTTATAATAACACTACCTAATAAATATACATTACATAGTACAGTTACACACATAATAACACTATCTAATAAATATACATTACACAGTACAGTTACACTTATAATAACACTATCTAATAAATATACATTACACAGTACAGTTACACTTATAATAAAACTATCTAATTAATATACATTACATAGTACAGTTACACTTATAATAACACTAGCTAATATATATATATATATATATATATACCTTACACAGTACAGTTACACTTATAATAACACTATCTAATAAATATACATTACACATTACAGTTACACTTATAATAACACTGTCTAATAAATATACCTTACACAGTACAGTTACACGTATAATAACACTGTCTAATAAATATACCTTACACAGTACAGTTACACGTATAATAACACTATCTAATAAATATACCTTACACAGTACAGTTACACTTATAATAACACTATCTAATAAATATACCTTATACAGTACAGTTACACTTATAATAACACTATCTAATAAATATACCTTACACAATACAGTTACACTTATAATAACACTATCTAATAACTATACATTACACAGTACAGTTACACTTATAATAACACTATCTAATAAATATACCTTACACAGTACGGTTACACTTATAATAACACTGTCTAATAAATATACCTTACACAGTACAGTTACACTTATAATAACACTATCTAATAAATATACCTTACACAGTACAGTTACACTTATAATAACACTATCTAATAAATATACATTACACAGTACAGTTACACGTATAATAACACTGTCTAATAAATATACATTACACAGTACAGTTACACTTATAATAACACTGTCTAATAAAAATACCTTACACAGTACAGTTACACTTATAATAACACTATCTAATAAATATACCTTATACAGTACAGTTACACTTATAATAACACTATCTAATACATATACATTACACAGTACAGTTACCCTTATAATAACACTATCTAATAAATATACATTACACAGTACAGTTACACTTATAACACTATCTAATAAATATACATTACACAGTACAGTTACACTTATAATAACACTATCTAATAAATATACATTACACAGTACAGTTACACTTATAATAACACTATCTAATAAATATACATTACACAGTACAGTTACACTTATAATAACACTATCTAATAAATATACATTACACAGTACAGTTACACTTATAATAACACTATCTAATAAATATACCTTACACAGTACAGTTACACTTATAATAACACTACCTAATAAATATACCTTACATAGTACAGTTACACTTATAATAACACTATCTAATAAATATACTTTACACAGTACAGTTACACTTATAATAACACTGTCTAATAAATATACATTACACAGTACAGTTACACTTATAATAACACTATCTAATAAATATACCTTACACAGTACAGTTACACTTATAATAACATTATCTAATAAATATACATTACACAGCACAGCGCATCTAAAAATGATTTACGCGACATATGTTACTACTGATAAATTATCAAAATGGTATAGAACTATTAGCAGTTGCTGGAAATGTCAGACGCAACAAGCAAATCTTTTGCATTGCATTTGGGCTCGCCCCAAAATCCAACAGTTCTGGCTGAAAATTAAATTTTGGTTAAATAGAATTTTAGAGACAGAAATAAAATTAGAAGGCCAAATGGTTATTTTCCTAGTTAATTTCTCACACTGCCTAAAAAACTATAAATTAATTAATACCCTAATATTATTAGGTAGGAATTTGATCCTGAAAAACTGGAAAGTAGCCCATGCCCCTAAATTTACCAACTTTAAAAAAGAAGTGATCAAACAATGTATGGTTGAACAATATGCATTACAGAAGACTAGCGAGTCTCAGCTAAAAATATTTCTCGATAAATGGAGCGTAGTTATTTTGTCTCTCCCGCCTGATGTACAAAAACAATTAGTAAACCCGATCAGCCAGTCGGCTTATATACTCCAGATGATTCACTCTGGTGGCTCTCCGCAATTTTGGAGTGATTAGTTGAGAGTTAGAGCGAGGGGTGGGGGGGGGGGGGTTGGCTGTGGTTTTTTTTTTTTTTTTTTTTCTTGCTTTCCCTTCTTCTGGTGATATAAAGCTGAGCCAATTATCTTATGTTATATTCAAAGCTGTATAAAGGTAGACATGCAATGATCTTTTTGAGTGTTGTATAATGCTGTGCCTGGCAGGAAACGTTAGGGTATTATGTGATATTAGAATAAGTATAAATGTCAGTTTTGGGGGGGGGTTTGTTTTGTTTTTTTCTTTTTGTTGCTAGCAGGAAACAAGAAAGTATCTGGCCTAGATTTGGAGTTTTGTCGGTAACGACCCGAAAAACTAACGCCGGCTTTTTTCTGGCCGCACCATAAAAATAACTCTGGTATTGAGAGTCCACATAAAGGCTGCGTTAGGCTCCAAAAAAGGAGCGTAGAGCCTTTTTAACGCAGCTTCAACTCTCGATACCAGAGTTGCTTACGGACGCGGCCAGCCTCAAAAACGTGCTCGTGCACGATTCCCCCATAGGAAACAATGGGGCTGTTTGAGCTGAAAAAAAAACAAACACCTGCAAAAAAGCCGCGTTCAGCTCCTAACGCAGCCCCATTGTTTGCTATGCGGTAACCCTTCCTACGTCTGAACTTAACACTCTAACATGTACCCCGAGTCTAAACACCCCTAACCTTACACTTATTAACCCCTAATCTGCCGCCCCCGCTATCGCTGACCCCTGCATATTATTATTAACCCCTAATCTGCCACTCCGTAAACCGCCGCTACTTACATTATCCCTATGTACCCCTAATCTGTTGCCCTAACATCGCCGACCCCTATATTATATTTATTAACCCCTAATCTGCCCCCCACAACGTCGCCTCCACCTGCCTACACTTATTAACCCCTAATCTGCCGACCGGACCTGAGCGCTACTATAATAAAGTTATTAACCCCTAATCCGCCTCACTAACCCTATCATAAATAGTATTAACCCCTAATCTGCCCTCCCTAACATCGCCGACACCTAACTTCACTTATTAACCCCTAATCTGCCGACCGGACCTGAGCGCTACTATAATAAAGTTATTAACCCCTAATCCGCCTCACTAACCCTATCATAAATAGTATTAACCCCTAATCTGCCCTCCCTAACATCGCCGACACCTAACTTCAATTATTAACCCCTAATCTGCCGACCGAATCTCGCCGCTATTCTAATAAATGGATTAACCCCTAAAGCTAAGTCTAACCCTAATACTAACACCCCCCTAAGTTAAATATAATTTAAATCTAACGAAATTAATTAACTCTTATTAAATAAATTATTCCTATTTAAAGCTAAATACTTACCTGTAAAATAAATCCTAATATAGCTACAATATAAATTATAATTATATTATAGCTATTTTAGGATTAATATTTATTTTACAGGTAACTTTGTATTTATTTTAACCATGTACAATAGCTATTAAATAGTTAAGAACTATTTAATAGCTAAAATAGTTAAAATAATTACAAATTTACCTGTAAAAGAAATCCTAACCTAAGTTACAAATAAACCTAACACTAGACTATCAATAAATTAATTAAATAAACTACCTACAATTATCTACAATTAACCTAAAACTACACTATCAATAAATTAATTAAATACAATTGCTACAAATAAATACAATTAAATAAACTAGCTAAAGTACAAAAAATAAAAAAGAACTAAGTTACAAAAAATAAAAAAATATTTACAAACATAAGAAAAATATTACAACAATTTTAAACTAATTACACCTACTCTAAGCCCCCTAATAAAATAACAAAGCCCCCCAAAATAAAAAAATGCCCTACCCTATTCTAAATTACTAAAGTTCAAAGCTCTTTTACCTTACCAGCCCTGAACAGGGCCCTTTGCGGGGCATGCCCCAAGAAATACAGCTCTTTTGCCTGTAAAAAAAAAACATACAATACCCAAGCCCCCCAACATTACAACCCACCACCCACATACCCCTAATCTAACCCAAACCCCCCTTAAATAAACCTAACACTAAGCCCCTGAAGATCATCCTACCTTGTCTTCACCTCACCGGGTATCACACCGATCCGTCCAGAAGAGCTCCTCCGATGTCCTGATCCAAGCCCAAGCGGGGGGCTGAAGAGGTCCATGATCCGGCTGAAGTCTTCATCCAAGCGGGGCAGAAGAGGTCTTCCATCCGATTGAAGTCTTCATCCAAGCTGCATCCATCCGGAGCGAAGCGGCAGCATCCTGAAGACCTCCACCGCGGAACATCCATCCTGGCCGACGACTGAACGACGAATGACGGTTCCTTTAAATGACGTCATCCAAGATGGCGTCCCTCGAATTCCGATTGGCTGATAGGATTCTATCAGGCAATCGGAATTAAGGTAGGAATATTCTGATTGGCTGATGGAATCAGCCAATCAGATTGAGCTTGCATTCTATTGGCTGATCGGAACAGCCAATAGAATGCGAGCTCAATCTGATTGGCTGATCGGATCAGCCAATCGGATTGAACTTGATTCTGATTGGCTGATTCCATCAGCCAATCAGAATATTCCTACCTTAATTCCGATTGGCTGATAGAATCCTATCAGCCAATCGGAATTCGAGGGACGCCATCTTGGATGACGTCATTTAAAGGAACCGTCATTCGTCGTTCAGTCGTCGGCCAGGATGTATGTTCCGCGGTGGAGGTCTTCAGGATGCTGCCGCTTCGCTCCGGTTGGATGAAGACTTCAGCCGGATCATGGACCTCTTCAGCCCCCCGCTTGGGCTTGGATCAGGACATCGGAGGAGCTCTTCTGGACGGATCGGTGTGATACCCGGTGAGGTGAAGACAAGGTAGGATGATCTTCAGGGGCTTAGTGTTATGTTTATTTAATGGGGGTTTGGGTTAGATTAGGGGTATGTGGGTGGTGGGTTGTAATGTTGGGGGGCTTGGGTATTGTATGTTTTTTTTAACAGGCAAAAGAGCTGTATTTCTTGGGGCATGCCCCGCAAAGGGCCCTGTTCAGGGCTGGTAAGGTAAAAGAGCTTTGAACTTTAGTAATTTAGAATAGGGTAGGGCATTTTTTTATTTTGGGGGGCTTTGTTATTTTATTAGGGGGCTTAGAGTAGGTGTAATTAGTTTAAAATTGTTGTAATATTTTTCTTATGTTTGTAAATATTTTTTTATTTTTTGTAACTTAGTTCTTTTTTATTTTTTGTACTTTAGCTAGTTTATTTAATTGTATTTATTTGTAGCAATTGTATTTAATTAATTTATTGATAGTGTAGTGTTAGGTTAATTGTAGGTAATTGTAGGTAGTTTATTTAATTAATTTATTGATAGTGTAGTGTTAGGTTTAATTGTAACTTAGGTTAGGATTTATTTTACAGGTAAATTTGTAATTATTTTAACTATTTTAGCTATTAAATAGTTCTTAACTATTTAATAGCTATTGTACATGGTTAAAATAAATACAAAGTTACCTGTAAAATAAATATTAATCCTAAAATAGCTATAATATAATTATAATTTATATTGTAGCTATATTAGGATTTATTTTACAGGTAAGTATTTAGCTTTAAATAGGAATAATTTATTTAATAAGAGTTAATTAATTTCGTTAGATTTAAATTATATTTAACTTAGGGGGGTGTTAGTATTAGGGTTAGACTTAGCTTTAGGGGTTAATCCATTTATTAGAATAGCGGCGAGATTCGGTCGGCAGATTAGGGGTTAATAATTGAAGTTAGGTGTCGGCGATGTTAGGGAGGGCAGATTAGGGGTTAATACTATTTATGATAGGGTTAGTGAGGCGGATTGGGGGTTAATAACTTTATTATAGTAGCGCTCAGGTCCGGTCGGCAGATTTGGGGTTAATAAGTGTAGGCAGGTGGAGGCGACGTTGTGGGGGGCAGGTTAGGGGTTAATAAATATAATACAGGGGTCAGCGGTGTTAGGGGCAGCAGATTAGGGGTACATAAGGATAACGTAGGTGGCGGCGCTTTGCGGTCGGCAGATTAGGGGTTAATAAGTGTAGGCAGGTGGAGGCGACGTTGTGGGGGGCAGGTTAGGGGTTAATAAATATAATACAGGGGTCGGCGGTGTTAGGGGCAGCAGATTAGGAGTACATAAGGATAACGTAGGTGGCGGCGCTTTGCGGTCGGCAGATTAGGGGTTAATAAGTGTAGGCAGGTGGAGGCGACGTTGTGGGGGGCAGGTTAGGGGTTAATAAATATAATACAGGGGTTGGCGGTGTTAGGGGCAGCAGATTAGGGGTACATAAGTATAACGTAGGTGGCGGTCGGCAGATTAGGGGTTAAAAAATTTTTTTCGAGTGTCGGCGATGTGGGGGGACCTCGGTTTAGGGGTACATAGGTAGTTTATGGGTGTTAGTGTACTTTAGAGCACAGTAGTTAAGAGCTTTATAAACCGGCGTTAGCCCAGAAAGCTCTTAACTACTGACTTTTTTCCTGCGGCTGGAGTTTTGTCGTTAGATGTCTAACGCTCACTTCAGAAACGACTCTAAATACCGGAGTTATAAAAATCCCATTGAAAAGATAGGATACGCAATTTACGTAAGGGGATCTGCGGTATGGAAAAGTCGCGGCTGGAAAGTGAGCGTTAGACCCTATTTTGAGTGACTCCAAATACCGGCGGTAGCCTAAAACCAGCGTTAGGAGCCTCTAACGCTGGTTTTCACGGCTACCGCCAAACTCCAAATCTAGGCCTCTCTTTTCTCTTTTGTCTTTTCTTTATGTATTCTGTTTGGTCTTGAATTTGTATTTTTTGTTGCATATGTTTTCTTTGAATTGTGGCAAGATTGTTTTATAAATAAATATTTATACTTAAAAGTTTGGAAAGAAGGCGAGCTATTGGATCTCCAGTTCAACAGAATTAAATTACGTCCTGCCAGAATCAATGTATTAATTGTCTTATATTGTTTATTTTTTTGATAGTTGTATAAGAAAAATATATCTTGTGACCTTATAACAAATTCATCGTCTAAGCATAAGGATAACCAAAAATGTACCTTATTCCAAAACTGTTTAACTTTAGGACAACTCCAAAAGCAATGCATAAGATCAGCATTTGAATTACTACATTTCGAGCAAACATTATTGTCAGCTTGATACCATATTTTAAGTTACGCGGGCGTTGCGTAAACCATATTTAAGAGCTTGCAATAGGATTCTCTCCAAGAGGTTATAGTGGTTGCTTTTTGTACTAATCTGAAACTATCTTCTATCTCTACAATAGTAATGGAAGGAAAGTTTATTTTCCATTTCATTAATAACTAATTTAAACGTATCTGATCGGCTTTATTAAGTAACATATTATAAATAAAAGAGATGGACAAGTTACCTTGTTTATAGATATTAATTGCTGCATTAATGTCGCCTAGCTTCCAGTCTGACTTATTATCCTCCCATAGTTTCCCATATAAGTGTCTCAATTGTAAATAGGCAAAAAACCTGTGTTTATGGATCATATACTCATTCTGTAAATCCGTAAAAGATTTAACAATATTGAGTGTCTCGTTCCTGATTTGAATCACATTTTGTAGGCCTTTATTTGACCAATCCCTAAAAGATTTAGAAGAAATCCCACTAGGGAAATTTTGATTTCCACGTATTGGTAAATATTTGGAGGATTTCCAAATAGGGGCCTAGTTATCAAGCCGTCAACCTCAAATACGCTGGAATTCCGCAGCGTATTTGTGGCGAGGCTGATTCGCCTTAGTTATCAAAGGCTAGAGACCGGCAAAAGTAGAATTTTGTGACGTAAGCTTCGATCCGCCGGACTCAGTCCGACACAGATCGATTCTTACGTCACTACAGATGTTCCGCACACAAGTGCGGCACAATCTGACTACTTTTGCTAGTTATCAAAAAACTAGCAGGTACGCTCGGCACTTTTCCGGCCCAGCGTACCTGGTTTTCAATCTGCCGCCCTGGAGGCGGCGGATCCCATAGGAATCAATGGGAGTCTGACCATAGCGAAAGTTCTAACACCCTAACTTGTACCCCGAGTCTAAACACCCCTAAGCTGTCCCCCCCTACACCGCCGCAACTAAATAAATGTATTACCCCCTAAACTGCCGCTCCCGGAGCCCATCGCAAGCTACTCTATACATATTAACCCCTAAACCGCCGCTCCCTGACCCCGCCGCAACTATAATAAATGTATTAACCCCTAAAGCGCCGCTACCGGACACCGCCGCAACCTACATTATACCTAGTAACCCCATACTGCCCCCCCAATACCGCCGCCCTCTATAATAAAGTTATTAACCCCTATCCTGCTGATCCCGCACCTCGCCACAACTAAATAAATAGTTTAACCCCTAAACCGCCGCTCCCGGACCCTGCCGCAACCTATATTAAATTTATTAACCCCTAATCTGCCCCCCCTACACCGTCGCCACCTATAATACATTTATTAACCCCTATCCTGCCCCCCACTACACCGCCGCCACTGTAATAAATTTATTAACCCCTAAACCTAAGTCTAACACTAACCCTAGCACCCCCCTAACTTAAATATTAATTAAATAAATCTAAATAATATTTCTATTATTAACTAAATTAATCCTATTTAAAACTAAATACTTACCTTTAAAATAAACCCTAATATAGCTACAATATAAATAATAATTATATTGTAGCTATCTTAGGATTTATTTTTATTTTACAGGTAACTTTCAATTTATTTTAAATAGGTACAATAGCTATTAAATAGTTATTAACTATTTAATAGCTACCTAGCTAAAATAAAGAGAAATTTACCTGTAACATAAAAACTAACCTAAGTTACAATTACACCTAACACTACACTATACTTTAATAAATTATTCCTATTTAAAACTAAATACTTACCTGTAAAATAAATCCTAAGATAGCTACAATATAATTAATAATTATATTATAGCTATCTTATTATTTATATTTATTTTACAGGTAACTTTGTATTTATTTTAGCTAGTTAGAATAGTTATTAAATAGTTATTAACTATTTAATAACTACCTAGCTAAAAGAAATACAAAATTACCTGTAAAATAAATCCTAACCTAAGTTACAATTAAACCTAATACTACACTATCATTAAATTAATTAAATAAACTACCTACAAATAACTACAATTAAATACAATTAAATAAACTAACTAAAGTGCAAAAAATAAAAAAAGCTAAGTTACAAAAAATAAAAAAATAGGTTACAAACATTTAAAAAATATTACAACAATTTTAAGCTAATTACACCTAATCTAAGCCCCCTAATAAAATAACAAAGCCCCCCAAAATAAAAAAATGCCCTACCCTATTCTACATTAAAAAAGTTCAAAGCTGGACTTCCGGTGGGCGGGCACCGCGGTCGGCAGCAGGTGAATTGAGCTCCGCTTAAACTCTGCTTGAAAACTCTTAAAAAGTGACCTGGATCACTTATTTTCACCCTAAAACTACCTCTTGTCTGCCCTGCTGCTGACCGGGTGCCCACTGAAAAATCCTTGGCAGATACAGCTGCCCGGAACAGAGGGGTCGCTAAAACTAAGGCCCCCTCTGTCCTTTTCAGGAGAGCTAACATCGCTCCACCACTGAGATCTGCCGTTTGAGCCGCCCAACACCGGGATACGGATCGCAGCCAAGGGGTAATACACGGCCCCCTGAACACCACTGGAGTGCTGCCTACAGCCATCTGATCAGACACCCCCTGGACCGGGTGAGATCACCTCCCTTCTGGCGAGCAGCCATCTTGGCCCCACGTGGCATACCCCCATCCTGAATCGAGGCGAAGCGGGCATTTGGTAGCAACCAGGGATTGCGACAGCTGCCGCCACAAGCACCGGGGTAACTTGCAACACCCCCCAGATTGGCCAGCACGGTCTGGTGAGGGGACCCACACCGCAGATCGCCTCCGCCACGGAACTTCCCTTTTGGCGCGAAACGACACGGCTCCTTCTCAGGGGGTCCCATCTTGCATCAGACGCCAAACGGGAGCCACAGGACCCATCGGGGGTAAGATTATTTTACTTTGCCCTATCTGGAGGCCCCCTACTCACTGCCGGGCATACCCGCTCCGCTCACGGCCCATTTACATATGAACAGTTCTCCTTTTTCTTCCCTCTGGGGACATTGACTGTTGGGAGGCCCTGGGATTATATTGACAGCGCAATTAGCCCACGCTCCTCTGGGACACTGCAAATACATCTAGGCTTGATTCCAACTCCTACAGAGCCTCTTATTAAACTAATAGAGCCTACCTACCTTACCGGGCCTCCTTTTAAACCACATAGACTCCTGTCACCCTTCGGCAGCTTTGAGGCAGACCTGACCCTGCGACCCCAGAATCTTGGCTGTGGAACTTACTGCCAACTGCTTTATTGAGCTGTACATACAGGGGTACTTGGTCTCCTAACCCTAGGGTACTGAATGTGTGGCCACCTTGCTGAAAAATCACCACATATGTTTCTCTGGGGAGCCCACTGTATAGAACCTGAAACCTTGCACTGCTAATAATTTTTGTTCATAACCTTTTTTCCTCCCTAACAGCCAGATTATACTGTTGTGCTTATTCAGACCTTGTGAATATTTGTCTGCATACACTGTGTGGGATTTTGAATTTTAAATTTTAGATCTTGACATTGTTCACACTGGCACTTAACCACACATACTGTATCTCACTTAGTCTAGACATACTCAGGGATGCTGCTCCTTGTGAGGTTTGACTGCCTGATTGTGATTTAGTACCCCTGTTGGCGAGGCTTATAACTGAATCTCATCCAAGTTTGACACTGTTTCCTGATATTGCCTTTCTATCACTACTCACTTATCTCATACATTTCATTGGTTTATGGAGAAATACCTAACTAACACACCAATGGCGAGCCGCAATAAAGCTAATGACCGCCGTCACAGGGCTACAAATGACCCTATTATACAGGGCCACAGCTCTGATTCTCCACTAGAGGGTGAACTGTTAGATACCCACCCCATTGTCAAACAAATCACCATGCTTTTTATGCCTAAAATTGACAACCTTCAAAGGGGAGTAGACACCCTTGCGGGTGAGGTTAAACAGTTTTCCACCAGGATGGGGGAGGCAGAGGGTAGAATTTCAGACCTGGAGGATTCAAATGTCACCACCACTCATAAGATAGAGCAGCTAGAGAGGCAAGCCGCAACCCTCCAATCAAAAATAGATGATCTAGAAAATAGATCGAGGCGCAATAATATGCGTCTCCTTGGCCTCCCCGAATCCATCAAACAATCTGATTTAATTCATTTCGTAGAAATTACACTGCCGTCTCTGTTAAAACTTTCTCCCAAAGACTTAATCGGAGGAGTGGAGAGGGCACATAGAGTGGGCCCGGACAGGGAGGGTCAGGACTTGGCACAACCCCGTCCCATAATGATAAAGTTCTTGCATTTTCAGACCAAAACAGCCATCCTGAGAGCCTACAGGAAATTGCATGAGCTGGTGTTTGAGAATGCGAGATTGCTGTTGTTTCAGGATTACTCTGCGGACCTCATGAGACGCCGCAGGGAGTTCGCGCCTCTCTGCTCTCGACTGCATAGGGAGGGCAGACAAGCATATCTTTTATATCCTGCCAGACTCAAACTGGTCACCCCCAGAGGCCTTAGATTCTTTGACTCCCGAACGGCCGCCCAGGAGTTCCTTGATAACTATGAGCCCCCTGTACGCAGTCCCACGCGTAGCCCACTGAGACAGATGAGAGAAGGTGAGGGTTGAATGGGTCGGGTAGATTCATATTTAGCGTATTTAAACCCTTATATCTAATTATTTCATCAACAATTTAACACTATGGCTGGAGTGGTAATGGCACTGATCCAGTTGATTACATTGCTACTGAGGCTCTCCCTAGGGGAAAACCTTGATCTGGCTGGGATTCCTGGTTCTGGCCCCCCTAGTGGGATACGGGAGGGAGGAGCGCAATGTAGGCCCCAGATGAGAAATAGTGAGGGTCAACTAAGGTGTTCACCCCTTACACAGTTTTGCATGAAATGTTTTGAATTTTTTGTTATAATTACCTCTTGGATACCACTTCCATTTAGATTCCAGCATAAAGAACACTGTTTTTGTCTCAATGTATTACTTACTTTTAATTATGGTAAAAAAAAAATTTTGCTATGGAATCCAATGGTAAAACTGTTCTATGAGGACCATCTTGAGTCCTTTGTTAGAGTTGCCTTGTTTGTATTACTGCTATTTATGCGTAAATCTGAAGGTAAAAAAATCCACTTGGTGAGGTCTGGCGAGGGAATGGTGTGCTGTGAGGCTGAACCGGGAGCCTTGCCACACACCATGGGAGGTCACCAAAGTACGAGGTGTGAACTCCCTCTCCCCCCCCTTTTTTTTTTTTCTCTCTCCTTTCCCTTCTCTTCCCGTTCCTCCCCCTTCTCCCCTCCACTATTTACGCTCTTACCCTTTCTCTGGTGTCTCTCTCTTGCACTTACTATGCCGCATGCACTGTACACCCCTTTGCCATCCATGTAGCCTTCACTTCAGGATCATTGATATTAGAAAACATTTAATCTGTACTCTTGGAACATAGGGGGAATTCATTCCCCCATCAAGAGAAAATCGATCCTGACACACCTCAGGAAAAAAAGAGCGGAGATTGTGTTTCTACAAGAGACACACCTCTCGGACTTGGAACACAGTAAACTACGGACTGATTGGGTGGGTAGAGTAGAGTATGCCTCATACAAGTCAGCCAGCAGAGGGGTGGCCATACTTTTTGGTAAACAATTGGACTATGAGGTCCTAGAAACACTTAAAGATCCTGAAGGTAGATACATTGTCGTAAAGATTCGCACCTCAGACAACATTTACACGTTATGCAACATCTATGCCCCAAATCAAAAGGATAGGAAATTCTGGGACTCCATACTGACTACACTCACACCCTTTCTAGGTACTCATATCATTTTAGGGGGGATTTCAATTTGGCCCCAAATCCTCACTGTGATAGGCTTAAAGACCCCAACAGATGCACGGAGAGAAGCCTGCCTAGGGTATCAGATAAATTTGAGAGAGATGTGTTTGGGGGCTTATCCACCTCCCTTGATGTCTCAGACATTTGGCGACAGCTTAACCCGGATGGCAGGGACTACACCTGTGTATCCCGAGCCACGCCCTCTATGTCACGCATTGATCTCTTCATGATCTCAAACTCTCTAATCAGCCGAGTCATCTATACAAAAAAAGGCTAGGTTATTGTCTCTGACCACGCCCCCATAGCACTTTTTCTTAATGTAACTCCCAGGGTTGGTAACAGACGCACTCTGCGCTTCCCAAGATATCTTGTAACATCTCAGGAATTCCAAGCCTACCTAACGCATAGCTGGGATGATTATAAGGCAAATAATGTCCAACACATACATACTCCAGAACTTTTCTGGACTGCGGCCAAAGCGGTGCTCTCCAGTGATATTATCGCTTATCTAGCTCGGAGAAAGAAACAATGTTTAGAAAAGGTTGTTACCTTAAGAAATAACCTTGCAGAGGCCTACCGTGAGTATTGCTCTACTCCCTCCAACGCCTCCTACCGTAAATATGTTGGTACCAAAACAGAATATGATGCGCTTCTGGCGCACCAGGCCTCGCAGGCGCTCCTTCGGACTCGCAGTAAATATTATCGCTATGGGGATAAATCCGGGAAGCTTCTGGCTACCCTAGTGAAGCTCAATAGCTCCTCCAGACACATTGCTGCTTTAAAAGCGGGTGGCAAGGTGCTTAAAGACTCCAATCAAATAGCGGAGGCTTTCACCTCCTACTACTCTACCCTTTACGCAAGTGAGCTCCCCTCGGGAAATAAAGTGAGAGACAAATTCTGGGAATCTGTTGAGCTCCCAAAAATCTTGGAGGAGCAGTTGAACAAACTGAATGCTCCGATAGAGAGGGACGAGGTTGAGAGAACCATCATGGCCATGTCTCTGGGTAAGGCGCCAGGCCCGGATGGACTGCCTATCGAATTTTATCGATTACTTAAGTCACAGGTTACTCCCTCTCTCGTAGATCTATTCGCTATCTATCTTAGAGAGGAGTCAACACCCTCCCCAGAATTTTTATCGGCCTCCATCACTTTGATTCATAAAGAAGGTAAGGACTGCCTGTTGCCTGAATCTTATAGACCGATATCTCTGCTAAACGCGGACTATAAGATCCTCACCAAATTGTTTGCCGAGAGACTTAAGTTCATCCTCCCTACTATCATTCATGAAGATCAGACGGGCTTCATGCATGCACGCTCTTCAGTAGTAAATGTGTGTAGGGTCCTACAGATAGCCCAATTCTTCTGGTCTGGCTCAAGGAGTCGTGCAGAGACAGATGACTCGGAGGCCTTCTTGCTGTCGCTTGACGCAGAGAAGGCCTTTGATCGGGTGGAATGGGACCACCTTCTCCACACTATGTCCCAAGCTAACTTCTCTGGCCCCTTTCTCACGCTCATCAAAAATCTTTACCACTCGCCCACGGCTAATGTGATTGTTAACAACGTCTTCTCGCCTGATTTCCAACTGCACAGGGGCACAAGACAGGGGTGTCCCCTGTCGCCCCTGCTCTTTAATATAGCATTAGAACCCCTGGCCATTAAACTGCGGCAGTCCTTTCCGGGTATTGATATAGCAGGATCTCCACAGCATTTGGCATTATATGCTGATGATATGCTTCTCTTTGTGCAGGACCCTCAAAGACACCTGCCTAATATCATGAATGATCTCAAGAATTTTGGCCTATTCTCGGGTTATAGAATAAATGTACAAAAGTCGGAGATCCTTTGGCTAAATAGAAAAACTACCTCTGAGGTGAACTATCCCTTCACAATAGCCAAACATAATATTACCTATCTCGGTATTAAGATTTCAGCCAACCCCAAAAGGCTATACGCTGACAACCCCCATTTGTGCTAAATTACGAGCCCAAATGAACAGTTGGAGATCTCTGCCACTGTCATTGACGGGAAGAATTGCCCTACTTAAAATGGTGGTGCTCCCCCGGGTTTTATACCCACTTCTCATGCTCCCCCTACTCTTGAGCAAATCTGATCTCAAGCTTCTAAACTCTGCAACACGAGAGTTCATCTGGCAGGGGAAAAAATCACGGATCTCGAGGGAAAAACTTAATATGACATTCCTTAATGGAGGCTTAGCACTCCCTGATTTTCGGCTCTACAACTGGGCCACTCTGATCCGTCTGGTAGTGGATTGGCAGGTAGGCACCCATCATTTTTGTCGCCCAGATCTGGAGCAGGCAGTGCTAGGGGACATTTCCCTGGCCTACCTTCCGCATCTTGCAAACACGAAGGCCTTGAAGAACTATTCAGGGACCCCTTGAAGGCCTGGCACCTCGCCCACAAATATCTAGGCAAAACCTGCCACGCTTCGCCTTATCTCCCTATCAGGAGAAACCCAGATTTTCCGACAGGGTCTGATACCTTGCCTTTCAGGATTTGGGAGGCGAAGGGAATAAAGTCTCTCAAGCACCTCTTTGATCCGCTAACAAAAACCTTCATGACATTTGGGGCCCTACAGAGGGACTATGGCTTGCCAAGAACTCACTTCTATGCCTTCCTCCAGATACGTCACTATGCTGGGACACTGGTCAGAGACACAGCAGATTTTTGGGAAGGATCCCCTTTCCGTCTCACTCAGTCACTATATGCCATGGGCAGGTTCTCTCTCTCAGGAATATATCAAATCCCATTGCAACATCACCTCCCAAAGTTACAACCATCTATACAGACAGGCTGGATCAGAGAGGGACTGGGGGAGATCACGTGGGTGGAAATTAAGAATAGTATGGAAAAAACCAGGAAAGCAACTCTATCAGCCATGTTTAGAGAATCACAAGTACGCTTCTTACATAGGGCGTACTTCACCCCCAGAGTCATGGCCAAATGGATCCCTACCCACACAAATAAATGCCCTAAGTGCACACTAGATAATCCTAGTCTCCTCCACTATGTATGGGATTGCCCTCCGATCAGGCAATATTGGGGTAAAATCCAATTTTGGCTGAAACAAAAACTCCAGATACAGCTTGAAATACGACCCAAAACTATCATATTCCTGTGCTGGGATGACCGACACAAACAACATGATTCGGTACTGAGCTTAATCATGCTTGTGGCTAGGAAACACATATTGAAACACTGGATAAAAAAAGTTGGCCCCTCATTTAAAGGTTTTAAGAACCTTTTACAATCCCAATGGACGTCAGGATAGATGTACAGAACAGATTGAGTCTATTCTTACGCAAGTGGCGCAGATTAATCCTCACCTTTGAACTGGAAATACAGAGGCTCATTCTTAAGCCATTTAAAGACTCTGTGATTTTCATGGAAAGTACTTTAAGGGGTGACTGGGCCCACCTGCTTCAGGAACATGGTTAATGTCTTAGCATTAGGCCCTACAGTATGCTCCACACACACCCACATTTCATCTTTAACCGCCCTGCGCTTGCCCCTTTCCACCTCCTACCTCTTCTTTCCCCCTTCCCCCCCCCCCCTTTTTTTTTTTTTTCTCCCTCCGCCAAGCCTCGACCTCGACTGGCCCCACAGTAGGGCCCCTAGGTGGTTTAGCAGTAGTTTAGTCTATCTTTTAGTTAGTGAGTTAGTGTATTTAGGAACGTTTTGGTTTAAAATCATTAAAATGTCTGGGAATAATAGACACGTACAGAGGTAACTCTTATACCCACTCATAGGTCAATGATTGGCAGAATTGTCAATATGTATCAGAGAATAGCACTCTTTATGATTGCGACCATTCTTGCTAATGTTATTCACTGTAACTTTGCTCACTAATTGTAACCTATACATTGATGTTATGTAACCTCTGTGCGTTTTGTTCTTGCTTTCCCTAATAAAAATGATATTTAAAAAAAAAAAAAGTTAAAAGCTCTTTTACCTTACCAGCCCTTAAAAGGGCCTTTTGTGGGGCATGCCCCAAAGAAAACTGCTCTTTTGCCTGTAAAAGAAAAATACAACCCCCCCAACATTAAAACCCACCACCCACATACCCCTAATCTAACACAAACCCCCCTTAAAATAACCTAACACTAATCCCCTGAAGATCATCCTACCTTTAGTCGTCTTCACTCAGCCGAGCCACCGATGGAACTGAAGAGGAGATCCGGAGATGCAGAAGTGATCCTCCAAGGGGCGCTGAAGAAATCTTCCATCCGATGAAGTGATCCTCCAGTCGGTGCTGAAGAAGTCTTCCATCCGGGCGATGTCATCTTCCAAGCGGCGCTGAAAAAGTCTTCTATCCGGGCGATGTCATCTTCCAAGCGGGGTCTTCAATCTTCAATCTTCATCCCGCCGACGCGGAACATCCTTCTTTCCCGACGGACTACCGACGAATGAAGGCTCCTTTAAGGGACGTCATCCAAGATGGCGTCCCTTCAATTCCGATTGGCTGATAGGATTCTATCAGCCAATCGGAATTAAGGTAGGAAAAATCTGATTGGCTGATTGAATCAGCCAATCAGATTGAGCTCGCATTCTATTGGCTGATCGGATCAGCCAATAGAATGCAAGCTCAATCTGATTGGCTGATTGGATCAGCCAATCGGATTGAACTTCAATCTGATTGGCTGATTCAATCAGCCAATCAGATTTTTCCTACCTTAATTCCGATTGGCTGATAGAATCCTATCAGCCAATCGGAATTGAAGGGACGCCATCTTGGATGACATCCCTTAAAGGAGCCTTCATTCGTCGGTAGTCCGTCGGGAAAGAAGGATGTTCCGCGTCGGCGGGATGAAGATTGAAGACCCCGCTTGGAAGATGACATCGCCCAGATAGAAGACTTCTTCAGCGCCGCTTGGAAGATGACATCGCCCGGATGGAAGACTTCTTCAGCGCCGACTGGAGGATCACTTCATCGGATGGAAGATTTCTTCAGCGCCCCTTGGAGGATAACTTCTGCCGCTCCGGATCTCCTCTTCAGTTCCATCGCTGCTCGGCTGAGTGAAGACGACTCAAGGTAGGATGATCTTCAGGGGATTAGTGTTAGGTTATTTTAAGGGGGGTTTGGGTTAGATTAGGGGTATGTGGGTGGTGGGTTTTAATGTTGGGGGGGTTGTATTTTTCTTTTACATGCAAAAGAGCTGAATTCTTTGGGGCATGCCCCACGAAAGGCCCTTTTAAGGGCTGGTAAGGTAAAAGAGCTTTGAACTTTTTTAATTTAGAATAGGGTAGGGCATTTTTTTATTTTGGGGGGCTTTGTTATTTTATTAGGGGGCTTAGATTAGGTGTAAGTAGCTTAAAATTGTTGTAATATTTTTAAAATGTTTGTAACTTATTTTTTTTATTTTTTGTAACTTAGCTTTTTTTATTTTTTGTACTTTAGTTAGTTTTTGTAATTGTATTTAATTGTAGTTATTTGTAGTTAATTTATTTAATTAATTTAATGATAGTGTAGTGTTAGGTTTAATTGTAACTTAGGTTAGGATTTATTTTACAGGTAATTTTGTATTTCTTTTAGCTAGGTAGTTATTAAATAGTTAATAACTATTTAATAACTATTCTAACTAGCTAAAATAAATACAAAGTTACCTGTAAAATAAATATAAATCCTAAAAGAGCTACAATGTAATTATTAATTACATTGTAGCTATCTTAGGGTTTATTTTACAGGTAAGTATTTAGTTTTAAATAGGAATAATTTATTAAAGTATAGTGTAGTGTTAGGTGTAATTGTAACTTAGGTTAGTTTTTATTTTACAGGTAAATTTCTCTTTATTTTAGCTAGGTAGCTATTAAATAGTTAATAACTATTTAATAGCTATTGTACCTAGTTAAAATAAATTGAAATTTGCCTGTAAAATAAAAATAAATCCTAACATAGCTACAATATAATTATTATTTATATTGTAGCTATATTAGGGTTTATTTTAAAGGTAAGTATTTAGTTTTAAATAGGATTAATTTAGTTAATAATAGAAATATTATTTAGATTTATTTAATTAATATTTAAGTTAGGGGGTGTTAGGGTTAGTGTTAGACTTAGGTTTAGGGGTTAATAATTTTATTACAGTGGCGGCGGTGTAGTGGGGGGCAGGATAGGGGTTAATAAATGTATTATAGGTGGCGACGGTGTAGGGGGGCAGGATAGGGGTTAATAAATTTAATATAGGTTGTGGCGGGGTCCGGGAGCAGCGGTTTAGGGGTTAATACATATATTATAGTTGCGGCAGGGTCAGGGAGCGGCGGTTTAGGGGTTAAACTATTTATTTAGTTGCGGCGAGGTGCGGGATCAGCAGGATAGGGTTAATAACTTTATTATAGAGGGCGACGGTATAGGGAGGGCAGGATAGGGGTTACTAGGTATAATGTAGGTTGCGGCGGTGTCAGGGAGCGGCGGTTTAGGGGTTAATACATTTATAAGAGTTGTGGCGGGGTCTAGGAGCGGCGGTTTAGGGGTTACTATCTTTATTTAGTTGCGGGGGGCTCCGGGGGCACCGGTATAGGGGGTAGAACAGTGTAGTTTAGTGTGGGTGCTTAGTGACAGGCTAGCAAGAAAGCTGTAAAAAAGCCGAAGAGCAGCGAGATCGGATGAGTGATAACTCTCACAGTCCGCTGCTCATCGCCCCGTACTTGGTGCGCGGCTTTTTGACAGCTTTTTTGATAACTTAGGCGAATTTTTGCAGGTCCGCGGCGGCGATGTGAGGCGAGCTTAGGCGGGCGTATTGGGCCGGCGAAGGCAGGAAAAGTAGACGCGTTGATAACTACCCCCCATAGTATCCAATTCATCACATAGTTTATGCCAAGCCAAGATGTGATTTAAAAATATCCCCATCCGGGCAATTCGTTTGGGTATTTCTATCTTGGATAGATGCATAAGAGCTTTCAAACAATATGGTATTACAATTCCTGACTCTAAATGCAAGTTCGTTGAGTATTCTATTTCTGTAATCCAGTCTAATATGTATTTACTAAGCATGACTAAGTTGTAATACCTAAGATTTGGAAGCGCTAATCCTCCTGCATACCTATGTAGACTAAGACACTATCTAATAAATATACCTTACACAGTACAGTTACACTTATAATAACACTATCTAATAAATATACCTTACACAGTACAGTTACACTTATAATAAGACTATCTAATAAATATACCTTACACAGTACAGTTACACTTATAATAACACTATTTAAAAAATATACCTTACACAGTACAGTTACACTTATAATAACACTATCTAATAAATATACCTTACACAGTACAGTTACACTTATAATAACACTATCTAATAAATATACATTACACAATACAGTTACACTTATAATAACACTATTTAATAAATATACCTTACACAGTACAGTTACACTTATAATAACACTATCTAATAAATATACATTACACAGTACAGTTACACATATAATAACACTATCTAATAAATATACATTACACAGTACAGTTACACTTATAATAACACTATCTAATAAATATACATTACACAGTACAGTTACACATATAATAACACTATCTAATAAATATACATTACACAGTACAGTTACACATATAATAACACAATCTAATAAATATACATTACACAGTACAGTTACACATATAATAACACTATCTAATAAATATACATTACACAGTACAGTTACACTAATAATAAAAGTATCTAATAATATACATTACACAAAACAGTTACACTTATAATAACACAATCTAATAAATATACCTTACACAGCACAGTTACACGTATAATAACACTGTCTAATAAATATACATTACACAGTACAGTTACACTTATAATAACACGATCTAATAAATATACATTACACAGTACAGTTACACATATAATAACACTATCTAATAAATATACATTACACAGTTCAGTTACACATATAATAACACTAACTAATAAATATACATTACACAGTACAGTTACACATATAATAACACTATCTAATAAATATACATTACACAGTACAATTACACATATAATAACACTATTTAATAAATATACATTACACAGTACAGTTACACTAATAATAAAAGTATCTAATAATATACATTACACAAAACAGTTAAACTTATAATAACACAATCTAATAAATATACCTTACACAGTACAGTTACATGTATAATAACACTGTCAAATAAATATACATTACACTGTACAGTTACACTTATAATAACACTATCTAATAAACATACCTTACACAGTACAGTTACACTTATAATAACACTATCTAATAAATATACATTACACAGTACAGTTACACATATAATAACACTATCTAATAAATATACATTACACAGTACAGTTACACATATAATAACACTATCTAATAAATATACATTACACAGTACAGTTACACTTATAGTAACACTATCTAATAAATATACCTTACACAGTACAGTTACACTTATAATAACACTATCTAATAAATATACCTTACACAGTACAGTTACACTAATAATAACACTATCTAATAAATATACCTTACACAGTACAGTTACACTAATAATAACACTATCTCATAAATATACCTTACACAGTACAGTTACACTAATAATAAGACTATCTAATAAATATACCTTACACAGTACAGTTACACTTATAATAACACTATTTAAAAAATATACCTTACACAGTACAGTTACACTTATAATAACACTATCTAATAAATATACCTTACACAGTACAGTTACACTTATAATAACACTATCTAATAAATATACATTACACAATACAGTTACACTTATAATAACACTATTTAATAAATATACCTTACACAGTACAGTTACACTTATAATAACACTATCTAATAAATATACATTACACAGTACAGTTACACATATAATAACACTATCTAATAAATATACATTACACAGTACAGTTATACTTATAATAACACTATCTAATAAATATACATTACACAGTACAGTTACACATATAATAACACTATCTAATAAATATACATTACACAGTACAGTTACACATATAATAACACAATCTAATAAATATACATTACACAGTACAGTTACACATATAATAACACTATCTAATAAATATACATTACACAGTACAGTTACACTAATAATAAAAGTATCTAATAATATACATTACACAAAACAGTTACACTTATAATAACACAATCTAATAAATATACCTTACACAGCACAGTTACACGTATAATAACACTGTCTAATAAATATACATTACACAGTACAGTTACACTTATAATAACACGATCTAATAAATATACATTACACAGTACAGTTACACACATATAATAACACTATCTAATAAATATACATTACACAGTACAGTTACACATATAATAACACTAACTAATAAATATACATTACACAGTACAGTTACACATATAACACTATCTAATAAATATACATTACACAGTACAGTTACACATATAATAACACTATCTAATAAATATACATTACACAGTACAGTTACAGTAATAATAAAAGTATCTAATAATATACATTACACAAAACAGTTAAGCTTATAATAACACAATCTAATAAATATACCTTACACAGTACAGTTACATGTATAATAACACTGTCAAATAAATATACCTTACACTGTACAGTTACACTTATAATAACACTATCTAATAAATATACCTTACACAGTACAGTTACACTTATAATAACACTATCTAATAAATATACATTACACAGTACAGTTACACATATAATAACACTATCTAATAAATATACATTACACAGTACAGTTACACATATAATAACACTATCTAATAAATATACATTACACAGTACAGTTACACTTATAGTAACACTATCTAATAAATATACCTTACACAGTACAGTTACACTTATAATAACACTATCTAATAAATATACCTTACACAGTACAGTTACACTAATAATAACACTATCTAATAAATATACCTTACACAGTACAGTTACACTAATAATAACACTATCTCATAAATATACCTTACACAGTACAGTTACACTTATAATAACACTATCTAATAAATATACCTTACACAGTACAGTTACACTTATAATAACACTATCTAATAAATATACATTACACAGTACAGTTACACTTATAATAACAGTATCTAATAAATATACCTTACACAGTACAGTTACACTTATAATAACACTATCTAATAAATATACATTACACAGTACAGTTACACATATAATAACACTATCTAATAAATATACATTACACAGTACAGTTACACTTATAATAACACTATCTAATAAATATACATTACACAGTACAGTTACACATATAATAACACTATCTAATAAATATACATTACACAGTACAGTTACACATATAATAACACAATCTAATAAATATACATTACACAGTACAGTTACACATATAATAACACTATCTAATAAATATACATTACACAGTACAGTTACACTAATAATAAAAGTATCTAATAATATACATTACACAAAACAGTTACACTTATAATAACACAATCTAATAAATATACCTTACACAGCACAGTTACACGTATAATAACACTGTCTAATAAATATACATTACACAGTACAGTTACACTTATAATAACACGATCTAATAAATATACATTACACAGTACAGTTACACATATAATAACACTATCTAATAAATATACATTACACAGTACAGTTACACATATAATAACACTAACTAATAAATATACATTACACAGTACAGTTACACATATAATAACACTAGCTAATAAATATACATTACACAGTACAATTACACATATAATAACACTATTTAATAAATATACATTACACAGTACAGTTACACTAATAATAAAAGTATCTAATAATATACATTACACAAAACAGTTAAACTTATAATAACACAATCTAATAAATATACCTTACACAGTACAGTTACATGTATAATAACACTGTCAAATAAATATACATTACACTGTACAGTTACACTTATAATAACACTATCTAATAAACATACCTTACACAGTACAGTTACACTTATAATAACACTATCTAATAAATATACATTACACAGTACAGTTACACATATAATAACACTATCTAATAAATATACATTACACAGTACAGTTACACATATAATAACACTATCTAATAAATATACATTACACAGTACAGTTACACTTATAGTAACACTATCTAATAAATATACCTTACACAGTACAGTTACACTTATAATAACACTATCTAATAAATATACCTTACACAGTACAGTTTCACTAATAATAACACTATCTAATAAATATACCTTACACAGTACAGTTACACTAATAATAACACTATCTCATAAATATACCTTACACAGTACAGTTACACTAATAATAAGACTATCTAATAAATATACCTTACACAGTACAGTTACACTTATAATAACACTATTTAAAAAATATACCTTACACAGTACAGTTACACTTATAATAACACTATCTAATAAATATACCTTACACAGTACAGTTACACTTATAATAACACTATCTAATAAATATACATTACACAATACAGTTACACTTATAATAACACTATTTAATAAATATACCTTACACAGTACAGTTACACTTATAATAACACTATCTAATAAATATACATTACACAGTACAGTTACACATATAATAACACTATCTAATAAATATACATTACACAGTACAGTTACACTTATAATAACACAATCTAATAAATATACATTACACAGTACAGTTACACATATAATAACACTATCTAATAAATATACATTACACAGTACAGTTACACTAATAATAAAAGTATCTAATAATATACATTACACAAAACAGTTACACTTATAATAACACAATCTAATAAATATACCTTACACAGCACAGTTACACGTATAATAACACTGTCTAATAAATATACATTACACAGTACAGTTACACTTATAATAACACGATCTAATAAATATACATTACACAGTACAGTTACACACATATAATAACACTATCTAATAAATATACATTACACAGTACAGTTACACATATAATAACACTAACTAATAAATATACATTACACAGTACAGTTACACATATAATAACACTATCTAATAAATATACATTACACAGTACAGTTACACATATAATAACACTATCTAATAAATATACATTACACAGTACAGTTACAGTAATAATAAAAGTATCTAATAATATACATTACACAAAACAGTTAAGCTTATAATAACACAATCTAATAAATATACCTTACACAGTACAGTTACATGTATAATAACACTGTCAAATAAATATACCTTACACTGTACAGTTACACTTATAATAACACTATCTAATAAATATACCTTACACAGTACAGTTACACTTATAATAACACTATCTAATAAATATACATTACACAGTACAGTTACACATATAATAACACTATCTAATAAATATACATTACACAGTACAGTTACACATATAATAACACTATCTAATAAATATACATTACACAGTACAGTTACACTTATAGTAACACTATCTAATAAATATACCTTACACAGTACAGTTACACTTATAATAACACTATCTAATAAATATACCTTACACAGTACAGTTACACTAATAATAACACTATCTAATAAATATACCTTACACAGTACAGTTACACTAATAATAACACTATCTCATAAATATACCTTACACAGTACAGTTACACTTATAATAACACTATCTAATAAATATACCTTACACAGTACAGTTACACTTATAATAACACTATCTAATAAATATACATTACACAGTACAGTTACACTTATAATAACAGTATCTAATAAATATACCTTACACAGTACAGTTACACTTATAATAACACTATCTAATAAATATACCTTACACAGTACAGTTACATTTATACTAACACTATCTAATAAATATACATTACACAGTACAGTAACACTTATAATAACACTATCTAATAAATATACCTTACACAGTACAGTTACACTTATAATAACACTATCTAATAAATATACCTAAACCATTACAGTTACACTTATAATAACCCTATCTAATACATATACATTACACAGTACAGTTACACTTATAATAACACTATCTAATAAATATACCTTACACAGTACAGTTACACTTATAATAACACTATCTAATAAATATACATTACACAATACAGTTATACACATAATAACACTATCTATTAAACATACATTACATAGTACAGTTACACTTATAATAACACTATCTAATAAATATACCGTACACAGTACAGTTACACTTATAATAACACTGTCTAATAAATATACCTTACACAGTACAGTTACACTTATAATAACACTGTCTAATAAATATACCTTACACAGTACAGTTAAACTTATAATAACACTATCTAATAAATATACCTTACACAGTACAGTTTCACTTATAATAACACTGTCTAATAAATATACCTTACACAGTACAGTTACACTTATAATAACACTATCTAATAAATATACCTTACACAGTACAGTTACACTTATAATAACACTATCTTATAAATATACCTTACACAGTATAGTTACACTTATAATAACACTATCTAATAAATATACCTTACACAGTACAGTTACACTTATAATAACACTGTCTAATAAATATACCTTACACAGTACAGTTACACTTATAATAACACTATCTAATAAATACACATTACACAGTACAGTTACACTTATAATAACACTATCTAATAAATATATATTACACATTACAGTTACACTTATAATAACACTATCTAACAAATATACCTTACACAGTACAGTAACACTTATAATAACACTATCTAATAAATATACATTACACAGTACATTTACACTTATAATAACACTATCTAATAAATATACCTTATTCAGTACAGTTACACTTATAATAACACTATCTAATAAATATACCTTACACAGTACAGTTACACTTATAATAACACTATCTAATAAATATACATTACACAGTACAGTTACACTTATAATAACACTATCTAATAAATATACCTTACACATTACAGTTACACTTATAATAACACTATCTAATAAATATACATTACACAGTACAGTTACACTTATAATAACGCTATCTAATAAATATACCTTACACAGTACAGTTACACTTATAATAACACTATCTAATAAATATACCTTACACAGTATAGCTATACTTATAATAACACTATCTAATAAATATACATTACACAGTACAGTTACACTTATAATAACACTATCTAATAAATATACCTTACACAGTACAGTTACACTTATAATAACACTATCTAATAAATATACCTTACACAGTACAGTTACACTTATAATAACACTGTCTAATAAATGTACCTTACACAGTACGGTTACACTTATAATAACACTATCTAATAAATATACCTTACACAGTACAGTTACACTTATAATAACACTATCTAATAAATATACATTACACAGTACAGTTACACTTATAATAACACTATCTAATAAATATACCTTACACATTACAGTTACACTTATAATAACACTATCTAATAAATATACATTACACAGTACAGTTACACTTATAATAACACTATCTAATAAATATACCTTACACAGTACAGTTACACTTATAATAACACTATCTAATAAATATACCTTACACAGTATAGCTATACTTATAATAACGCTATCTAATAAATATACATTACACAGTACAGTTACACTTATAATAACACTGTCTAATAAATATACCTTACACAGTACAGTTACACTTATAATAACACTATCTAATAAATATACCTTACACAGTACAGTTACACTTATAATAACACTGTCTAATAAATATACCTTACACAGTACGGTTACACTTATAATAACACTATCTAATAAATATACCTTACACAGTACAGTTACACTTATAATAACACTATCTAATAAATATACCTTACACAGTATAGCTATACTTATAATAACACTATCTAATAAATATACATTACACAGTACAGTTACACTTATAATAACACTATCTAATAAATATACCTTACACAGTACAGCTACACTTATAATAACACTATCTAATAAATATACCTTACACAGTACGGTTACACTTATAATAACACTGTCTAATAAATATACCTTACACAGTACGGTTACACTTATAATAACACTATCTAATAAATATACATTACACGGTACAGTTACACTTATAATAACACTATCTAATAAATATACCTTACACAGTACAGTTACACTTATAATAACACTATCTAATAAATATACCTTACACAGTACAGTTACACTTATAATAACACTATCTAATAAATATACCTTAAACAGTACAGTTACACTTATAATAACACTATCTTATAAATATACCTTACATACGGCTAGATTTAGAGTTTTGTCGGTAACGACCCGTGTATCTAACGCTGGCTTTTTTCCCCCCGCACCTTTTAAATACCGCTGGTATTTAGAGTTCTCTGAGGGGCTGCGTTAGGCTCAAAAAAGGGAGCGTATAGCATATTTACCGCCACTGCAACTCTCAATACCAGCGGTGCTTACGGACGCGGCCAGCTTCAAAAACGTCCTCGTGCACGATTCCCCCATAGAAAACAATGGGGTATTTTGAGCTGAAAAAAAAACTAACACCTGCAAAAAAGCAGCGTTCAGCTCCTAACGCAGCCCCATTGTTTCCTATAGGGAAACATTTCCTAAGTCTGCACCTAACACCCTAACATGAACCCCTAGTCTAAACACCCCTAACCTTACACTTATTAACCCCTAATCTGCCGTCCCCGCTATCGCTGACACCTGCATATTTTTTTTAACCCCTAATCTGCCGCTCCGTACACCGCCACCACCTACGTTATCCCTATGAACCCCTAATCTGCTGCCCCTAACACCGCCGACCCCTATATTATATTTATTAACCCCTAATCTGCCGCCCCCAATGTCGCCTCCACCTACCTACACTTATTAAACCCTAATCTGCCGACCGGACCTCACCGCTACTATAATAAAGTTATTAACCCCTTATCCGCCTCACTCCCGCCTCAATAATCATAATAAATAGTATTAACCCCTAATCTGCCCTCCCTAACATCGCCGACACCTAACTTCAAGTATTAACCCCTAATATGCTGACCGGACCTCACCGCTACTCTAATAAATTTATTAACCCCTAAAGCTAAGTCTAACCTTAACACTAACACCCCCCTAAGTTAAATATAATTTAAATCTAACAAAATAAATTAACTCTTATTAAATAAATTATTCCTATTTAAAGCTAAATACTTACCTGTAAAATAAACCCTAATATAGCTACAATATAAATTATAATTATATTGTAGCTCTTTTAGGATTAATATTTATTTTACAGGCAACTTTGTATTTATTTTAACCAGGTACAATAGCTATTAAATAGTTCATAACTATTTAATAGTTACCTAGTTAAAATAATTACAAAATTACCTGTAAAATAAATCCTAACCTAAGTTACAATTAAACCTAACACTACACTATCAATAAATTAATTAAATAAACTATCTACAATTATCTACAATTAAACCTAACACTACACTATCAATAAATTAATTAAATACAATACCTACAGATAAATACAATTAAATAAACTAACTCAAGTACAAAAAATAAAAAAGAACTGTTACAAAAAATAATTTTTTTTTTACAAACATTAGAAAAATATTACAACAATTTTAAACTAATTACACCTACTCTAAGCCCCCTAATAAAATAACAAAGCCCCCCAAAATAAAAAAATTCCCTATCCTATTCTAAAATTAAAATAGAAAAGCTCTTTTACCTTACCAGCCCTTAAAAGGGCCTTTTGCAGGGCATGCCCCAAAGAATTCAGCTCTTTTGCCTGGAAAAAAAAACATACAATACCCCCCCACCAACATTACAACCCACCACCTACATACCCCTAATCTAACCCAAACCCCCCTTAAATAAACCTAACACTAAGCCCCTGAAGATCTTCCTACCTTGTCTTCACCACACCGGGTTCACCGATCCATCCACCGAAGTCTTGATCCAAGCCTCCAAAGTCTTGATCCAAGCCCAAGCGGGGGCTGAAGATCGACGTCCATCCTCCGGCTGAAGTCTTGATCCAAGCGGCGGCTGAAGAATTCCATCATCGGGCAGAAGTCTTCATCCTATCCGGGCAGAAGAGGAGATCCGGACCGGCAAACATCTTCATCCAAGCCGCATCTTCTATGTTCTTCCATCTGATGACGAGCGGCTCCATCTTCAAGACCTCCAGCGCGGATCCATCCTCTTCTTCCGACGTCCTAAAACAGAATGAAGGTTCCTTTATGTGACGTCATCCAAGATGGCTTCCCTCGAATTCCGATTGGCTGATAGGATTCTATCAGCCAATCGGAATTAAGGTAGGAAAATTCTGATTGGCTGATGGAATCAGCCAATCAGATTCAAGTTCAATCTGATTGGCTGATCCAATCAGCCAATCAGATTGAGCTCGCATTCTATTGGCTGTTCTGATCAGTTAATAGAATGTGAGCTCAATCTGATTGGCTGATAGAATCCTATCAGCCAATCGGAATTCGAGGGACGCCATCTTGGATGACGTCCCTTAAAGGAACCTTCATTCTGTTTTAGGACATCGGAAGAAGAGGATGGATCCGTGCTGGAGGTCTTGAAGATGGAGCCGCTCGTCATCGGATGGAAGAACATAGAAGATGCGGCTTGGATGAAGATGTTTGCCGGTCCGGATCTCCTCTTCTGCCCGGATAGGATGAAGACTTCTGCCTAATGATGGAATTCTTCAGCCGCCGCTTGGATCAAGACTTCAGCCGGAGGATGGACGTCACTCTTCAGCCCCCGCTTGGGCTTGGATCAAGACTTCGGAGGCTTGGATCAAGACTTCGGTGGACGGATCGGTGAACCCGGCGTGGTGAAGACAAGGTAGGAAGATCTTCAGGGGCTTAGTGTTAGGTTTATTTAAGGGGGGTTTGGGTTAGATTAGGGGTATGTGGGTGGTGGGTTGTAATGTTGGTGGGGGGGTATTGTATGTTTTTTTTCCAGGCAAAAGAGCTGAATTCTTTGGGGCATGCCCCGCAAAAGGCCCTTTTAAGGGCTGGTAAGGTAAAAGAGCTTTTCTATTTTAATTTTAGAATAGGGTAGGGAATTTTTTTATTTTGGGGGGCTTTGTTATTTTATTAGGGGGCTTAGAGTAGGTGTAATTAGTTTAAAATTGTTGTAATATTTTTCTGTTTGTAAATATTTTTTATTTTTTGTAACTTAGTTCTTTTTTATT
>NW_026512153.1:290000-317650 GCF_027579735.1 Bombina bombina
CTTTTATGTACTAGTGCTAATAATATATAATGTGTAGCTGTTATGTGCTAGCGTTAATCATATATATTGTGTAGCTGTTATGTGCTAGTGATAATAATATATATTGTGTAACTGTTATGTGCTAGTGTTAATAATATATATTGTGTAGCTGTTATGTGCTAGTGTTAATAATATATATTGTGTAACTGTTATGTGCTAGTGTTAATAATATATATTGTGTAACTGTTATGTGCTAGTGTTAATAATATATATTGTGTAGCTGTTATGTGCTAGTGTTAATAATATATATTGTGTAGCTGTTATGTGCTAGTGTTAATAATATATATTGTGTAACTGTTATGTGCTAGTGTTAAAAATATATATTGTGTAGCTGTTATGTGCTAGTGCTAATAATATATATTGTGTAACTGTTATGTGCTAGTGTTAATAATATATATTGTGTAACTGTTATGTGCTAGTGTTAATAATATATATTGTGTAGCTGTTATGTGCTAGTGTTAATAATATATATTGTGTAGCTGTTATGTGCTAGTGCTAATAATATATATTGTGTAACTGTTATGTGCTAGTGTTAATAATATATATTTTGTAACTGTTATGTGCTAGTGTTAATAATATATATTGTGTAGCTGTTATGTGCTAGTGTTAATAATATATATTGTGTAGCTGTTATGTGCTAGTGTTAATAATATATATTGTGTAGCTGTTATGTGCTAGTGTTAATAATATATATTGTGCAGCTGTTATGTGCTAGTGTTAGTAATATATATTGTGTAGCTGTTATGTGCTAGTGTTAATAATATATATTGTGTAACTGTTATGTGCTAGTGTTAATAATATATATTGTGTAGCTGTTATGTGCTAGTCTTAATAATATATATTGTGTAGCTGTTATGTGCTAGTGTTAATAATATATAGTGTGTAACTGTTATGTGCTAGTGTTAATAATATATATTGTGTAACTGTTATGTGCTAGTGTTAATAATATATATTGTGTTACTGTTATGTGCTAGTGTTAATAATATATATTGTGTAGCTGTTATGTGCTAGTGTTAATAATATATATTGTGTAACTGTTATGTTCTAGTGTTAATAATATATATTGTGTTACTGTTATGTGCTAGTGTTAATAATATATATTGTGTAGCTGTTATGTGCTAGTGTTAATAATATATATTGTGTAGCTGTTATGTGCTAGTGTTAATAATATATATTGTGTAGCTGTTATGTGCTAGTGTTAATAATATATATTGTGTAGCTGTTATGTGCTAGTGTTAATAATATATATTGTGTAGCTGTTATGTGCTAGCGTTAATAATATATATTGTGTAGCTGTTATGTGCTAGGGTTAATAATATATATTGTGTAGCTGTTATGTGCTAGTGTTAATAATATATATTGTGTAGCTTTTATTAGTGATGTCGCGAACCTTAAAATTTCAATAGGCAATAGACTTCAATAGGCAGGCGAACTTTAAAACCCACAAGGACTCTTTCTGGCCACAATAGTGATGGAAAAGTTGTTTCAAGGGGACTAACACCTGGACTGTGGCATGCCGGAGGGGGATCCATGGGAAAACTCCCAAGGAAAATTACATAGTTGATGCAGAGTCTGGTTTTAAGCCATAAAGGGCCTTAATCACCTAACATTCCTAATTTTTTTTTGAATAACGTGCTTTAAAACATCAGGTATGATGTTGTATCGATTAGGTAGTGTAAGCGTTACGCCCGCTTCACAGTGACAGACCAAACTCCCCGTGTAACGCACCTCAAACAACTGCAAACAGTCCATTTGCACAACCACGAGTTAGATAGATTTGATAGTTAGATACATACATTACATAGATCAATAGATGCAATATACATATGATAGATACAAATTACATAGATCAATAGATGCAATATACATATGATAGATACAAATTACATAGATCAATAGATGCAATATACATATGATAGATACAAATTACATAGATCAATAGATGCAATATAAATTTGATGATAGATACGAATTACATAGATCAATCGATGCAATATACTTTTGATAGATACGAATTACATAGATCAAAAGATGCAATATATATTTGATAGATACGAATTACATAGATCAAAAGATGCAATATACATTTGATAGATACGAATTACATAGATCAATAGATGTAATTTATATTTGATAGATATGATTGATAGTTAGATAGATTTGATAGATAAATAGATAGATTTGATAGATATATGATTTCCCTGACAGAGTATAACAATAAGACATGCGGTCTGGGACCCGTGGTGTGTTAAGTAGTATTATTCTTAGCAGTTTACTACCTGTTACTCCCCCTATCGGGGGAGATCTATATGGCCTGCATTTTTGGAACAGGGAGATGGAAGAAGATGATTGGTCTGTCCTCCTACTTCAAATTTGGCCGAAACACAAGTGGCTGTTTTAAATCAGTCCGGCCACAAAATAGATAGATTTGATAGATAGATATACATAGATTGATAGTTAGATAGAATCGATAGAAGATAAATAGATCGATTTGATAGATATATAATTACCCTGACAATGTATAATAATAAAACATGCGGTCTGGGACCCATGGTAATTAGGTTGTGCTAAGTAGTACTATTCTTAGCACTTTAATCCCTGTAACTCCCCCTATCTGTGTAGGTGTCATGTTCTTATGTGCATCTGTGTACACCTTTAAGCAGTGCTTACTTAAACCTACACCTCACCTCCCCCTTCCAGGTGCCAATTAATGTTAGTTTTCAGCATGCAAACTTGCGAGTAGCTGCATGTTCTAAACCTCCTAGCAGAGGCCTAGATTTAGAGTTCGGCGTTAGCCGTGAAAACCAGCGTTAGAGGCCCCTAACGCGGGTTTCTTACGGACTCCGGTATTTAGAGTTTATTTACCGACACTCAAAAATCACCTAACGCTCACATTTCTACCGACACCTCAGACCCAGTAGTAAACATATACCGACAAAATAAACATCCACGAATCACAAAACAAATATTACACAAACTACACTTACACTCATACAAACACTACACTATTTTTATTTTTATGATTTAATAATTTTTCATCAAAATACAAAGGATCAAAGTTGCGAGATCTCGGGTGTTAGAAAAAAATATACACAAATCCATTTTCCCATTGACTTACATTGACACACGTGAAAAGACCCTCATATACCTACATCTAACTAATAACATTATCACAAACATACACTCATCGATGCATACAAACAATATACACCACATGACATACAAAAAAAATTAATTTATTACAAAAATAACACGATTTAGTTACTTTTTCACAAAAAATAGCGTAGACAGAAAAACTCCAAATACCAGCGCTAGAAAAGACATGATTTTATGCGTTAGACCTAGTGATGATAAATAGATCAAGAAATGACTATTTCCCTATGGTGGATTTATGGATTTTAATTATTGAATATTCACAACACCATTAAATTGTTTCACACTTTTAGATTACATCAACTACAAATCAACATCACTAGTAACACATTATTATTTAAATAAAATTACATTTAAACGGAAAAAAAAATTCATTAAAATTTTCTGGATTCACAAACAGTACACAATGGGAAACACCTCTCATTTACCTTTATTATTGCATTTCAGTTATTCAACTCATATTCTTGCAGCAACTGCATATCTACATAGGCTTAACACATGATCACTCATGGATGCACATACATTACTTTTAACATTCACTCATACATGTGCATTCAAATGATGGGGGAAAAACACATTACATTCTCTAGAGGAATCACAAAACACAACATATGGATTTTACTGTACTTTTAACATCATGATTCCATCACCAGAAACCATTAGGAATTACGTACAACAAGAACATCATTACACAAGATTACAGATGTCACTTTATGGGAAGGAACAACAATGCCAGACCGCTATATAGAAGTCAGCATATGTGGGACACAATCACAATATATACGTAGATGTACATAACACGCATCACCCATCACGCAACCACAAAGCACACATTTAGATTTTATTCAGCACACAATAACAATGTAGCACAATACAACAACACAATGAGGATTTCACAACTACATAGGCAGGTTAATAATATCATGACGTCATTAGAAGATTCAACCATACACATCACAGATTCACCACTGTACCGCCCCTTTAGGAACTTTAACACTCAATACTACAATACAACATATACGTAAACAACACTTTGGAACAGCATTATTAGGGAAATTTCAATGGGACAATTAAGAAATATTGTCAGATCGCAAATCACTTTATATACAATACTACAGATGGCATCCGGAAGTTATTCAGTATTAGTGCCATTTGAATGGGACGCATACAATATTGACAGCTCGGCAATCACTTATATATACAATACTACAGATGACAGCCGGAAGTGCTTCAGTATTAGTGCCATTTTTATGGGACGCATACAATATTGACAGCTCGGCAATCACTTATATATACAATACTACAGATGACAGCCGGAAGTGCTTCAGTATTAGTGCCATTTTTATGGGACGCATACAATATTGACAGCTCGGCAATCACTTATATATACAATACTACAGATGGCAGACGGGAAGTTCGGAATAATTATTGCGATTTGAAAGGGACGCATACAATATTGACAGCTCGGCAATCACTTATATATACAATGCTACAAATAGCAGACGGGAAGTTCTGAATTATTATTGCGATTTGAAAGGGACGCATACAATATTAACAGCTCGGCAATCACTTATATATACAATACTACAGATGGCAGACGGGAAGTTCGGAATTATTATTGCGATTTGAAAGGGACGCATACAATATTAACAGCTCGGCAATCACTTATATATACAATACTACAGATGGCAGACGGGAAGTTCGGAATTATTATTGCGATTTGAAAGGGACGCATACAATATTAACAGCTCGGCAATCACTTATATATACAATACTACAGATGACAGACGGGAAGTTCAGAATTATTATGCAGATTTTAATGGGACGCATACAATATTGACAGCTCGGCAATCACTTATATATACAATACTACAGATGGCAGATGTTACTTTATCGTTTACAAACAATATTGCAGTAACATTGATCGATCACATTCGATGCACATTATACACAACTATGCACTTTCATTCATGTTAGCCTGGACGTGTGCTTGTTACTATAAGATCGCGTTTAAAAAATATTGATTACGCATATGATCAAACATTACAAACATGCACTGTATGTGTGATATTTGACACTTTCACATTGAGATTCATTGGGGGAAAACAACATTTCAGCAAACAACAAATAAACGCCCACTGTGAAAGCATTCGTGCCGCTCACATACAAACAAGTGTATACAATTAGCAATCATTACAAACTCACTACCATTGGACTAATTGTACTATAAATCCCACAAACAACATGGCCAAAGCATCACTTGTGATCCACATCAGATCAAGTGCTTACCTTGTTACGCTGTTTTGAAAGATGGATGACGATGACATGGTAGACGCTGCTGGTGCTGCTATTGGCGAACTAGCTGTTGGTCGAATCAGGCAGCCTCGGCGGCTCAGACCGAGACGAAGGGGTCGTCTGGTTCGAGGTCCTCGTGTCTACAGGGTGAGACCCACCTTGGAAAACATGAGCGACTTTGAGGTTTATGATAAGTATCGGCTCAATAGCGAACAGCTCATTGGCCTTTACGATCTTCTTAAACCTCATTTGGAGCCACGTATACAAATAAGGACTGCTGTTCCCCCCATGAGTAAGATGCTAAGCTGTCTATACGTCCTGGCCTCCGGGAGTTTTCAATCCGGAGAACTGTACATGCATGGCCTGTCTCAAGGTACATTCTCTGGGGTGTTTGATAACTTTCTGGACGCCATGGTACGTATCAGTAAGCAATACATAGGATTCCCACAGAATGATGGTGATTGGAGGCGCCTGAAGCGGGAATTCTTTGATATTGCTGAATTGCCCAATGTCTTGGGAGCCATTGATTGTACCCACATTGCACTGCGTGCTCCAATTGATGACTTGCCCTTCAGAAATCGCAAACATTTTCATAGCCTCAACGTGCAGTATGTTTGTGACGCACGGATGAAGATTATGCATGTGTATGCGAATTTTGGAGGTGCTTGTCATGATGCCCGCATCCTCTTTCAGTCGTCCCTGTGGAGACAGTTTGAGGAAAGACAAATGCCCCCTGGTTATCTCGTTGGTGAGTATTTGTGCACAACATGGTTAATTAGTTTGACAATTGCCACTGTAGTTTTAAAATGTTAGCGTCATGTTCAGCTATAGGATGCAATTTAACCATTTGTTATTTTCCGACGCTAATGTCTACTTTTAGTTCAATGCAGATATGTAGCATGTCATACCTTAAATGCTCAGAGAATGCAATGTAACCATGTAGTTAGCATTTTACACAAGGTTTGGTTTAGGAGAAATACGCATATGTAGCATGTCTTAGCTGAAATGGGAACATATTAGCTCTTGCAATTTAACCATGTCATTGTCTCTTTCCGCTAATGTCTACTTTTAGTTCAATGCAGATATGTAGCATGTCTTACCTTAAATGACAGATAGAGAATGCAATGTAACCATGTAGTTTGCATTTTACACAAGGTTTGTTTTTGGAGAAATACGCATATGTAGCATGTCTTAGCTGAAATGGGAAGATATTAGCTCATGCAATTTAACCATGTCATTGTCTCTTTCCGCTAATGTCTACTTTTAGTTCAATGCAGATATGTAGCATGTCATACCTTAAATGCTCAGATAGAGAATGCAATGTAACCATGTAGTTAGCATTTTACACAAGGTTTGGTTTAGGAGAAATACGCATATGTAGCATGTCTTAGCTGAAATGGGAAGATATTAGCTCTTGCAATTTAACCATGTCATTGTCTCTTTCCGCTAATGTCTACTTTTAGTTCAATGCAGATATGTAGCATGTCTTACCTTAAATGCTCAGATAGAGAATGCAATGTAACCATGTAGTTTGCATTTTACACAAGGTTTGTTTTTGGAGAAATACGCATATGTAGCATGTCTTAGCTGAAATGGGAAGATATTAGCTCATGCAATTTAACCATGTCATTGTCTCTTTCCGCTAATGTCTACTTTTAGTTCAATGCAGATATGTAGCATGTCATACCTTAAATGCTCAGATAGAGAATGCAATGTAACCATGTAGTTAGCATTTTACACAAGGTTTGGTTTAGGAGAAATACGCATATGTAGCATGTCTTAGCTGAAATGGGAAGATATTAGCTCATGCAATTTAACCATGTCATTGTCTCTTTCCGCTAATGTCTACTTTTAGTTCAATGCAGATATGTAGCATGTCATACCTTAAATGCTCAGATAGAGAATGCAATGTAACCATGTAGTTAGCATTTTACACAAGGTTTGGTTTAGGAGAAATACGCATATGTAGCATGTCTTAGCTGAAATGGGAAGATATTAGCTCTTGCAATTTAACCATGTCATTGTCTCTTTCCGCTAATGTCTACTTTTAGTTCAATGCAGATATGTAGCATGTCATACCTTAAATGCTCAGATAGAGAATGCAATGTAACCATGTAGTTAGCATTTTACACAAGGTTTGTTTTAGGAGAAATACGCATATGTAGCATGTCTTAGCTGAAATGGGAAGATATTAGCTCTTGCAATTTAACCATGTCATTGTCTCTTTCCGCTAATGTCTACTTTTAGTTCAATGCAGATATGTAGCATGTCATACCTTAAATGCTCAGATAGAGAATGCAATGTAACCATGTAGTTAGCATTTTACACAAGGTTTGGTTTAGGAGAAATATGCATATGTAGCATGTCTTAGATGAAATGGGAAGATACAGAATAATATAGAACTAGATTTTTGGATTTTTATGAAAAAAAATTTAAATGGATTATCGTGTACCAAAATATTTTTTTAAATAAAAATACTATTTTAAGGATTATGTTTGAATTATGTTCTGTCCATAATTTATAGGTGATTCTGGGTACATGAGCCGGCCTTGGCTCATTACCCCCTTGCGTAGCCCGACTGATGTGTCTGAGGAGCGCTACAATAGGGCTCATAAGAGAACCAGGGCGGTGGTTGAAAGGATGTTCGGGCTCCTGAAGATGAGATTCAGGTGCCTGGACCGTTCTGGAGGAGCACTCCAGTACAACCCAAAGAAGGTGGCTAAGATCGTTGTAGCCTGTAGCGTCCTGCATAATATTGCACAGCGGGCTGGGATGCTGCAGGCCGTCCCGGTGGACAGAGACCTCCTCAGAGATGAGGAGGATGATCCTGTTCTAGAGGGGGAATTCCAGGACGAGGGCCTCGATGTCAGAGCAGACGTCATCAACCGCCACTTTAGACGGTAAATAATAGAAGTTAGACTGTAGTATTTTCAATAGATGTGAACTCTAGGGAAATGACAAGTAGAGAATTGTGCAAACATGTTAGGATTGTTCATCAAATGATAAAAATGTGTTTCATTTATTAATATAGGTGATGCTCTGGGCATTGGGTCCTGTAGCGAGTCTTTGCCACCTGGTTTTTAAAGAGGACATCAGATGGTAAGTATAAATGTATGGACTGTTGCTGGCATGAATTGTACACAAATACATCATATGGCATACATTTTCAAAAATAGTATTTAGTTTACACATTACTTAAAATGTAAATACTCAGAAAGGGATCCTCTAGAATGACTATGGTTCAATGTCACACATTAGAGGTTTGTTCTGCTCAATATGACTCATCTTCACACTTGATAGAAAATAACACAAGTTGCTACACACGCTTAGTAAGCTAGTGACAGAAATTTATTATGAAATGGGGGGTGGGAGAGGGGTACAGAACTGATTCACACACTTGTAGTAATTTTAATTACAATTTTTCTTCCATTAGGGAGCTGACTTAATCTAAAGACTGAAAGGGAAGAATTAGAAGCCTGACAGTGAAGATTGCCCAGACTGACAGTGGGAAAAAGCCAAGATTGAAATTGAAGTATACCAATGGGATCATGTCTGGCATTATCTTTCAAATCTGCTGACCTTGAAAACCATACAAAGACATGTTCACATGGTAAGTGCCAACTATTTGATAGAATAAGGCTGTGGAGACATCCTATTGGAGACACTTAGATGATTTTCAAATTTTTAGATGGTATTTCCCAGTCCTCTATTTAATGAACTGATGAATAAGACACCTATTGAAGATCAACTGTTTACCCCTGAATTGACTTTTAAAGACCATGCATTATCCAGGTTGGTGTACCAATGCATGCTAGTGAAGACTGTTGAATATTAGTAGCTTACATACATTAGTCATATTTAGTTCTTTATTAGATATTTATGGATCACAATCAGACACTTAGATGAATTTACTTTTTTAGATGGTATTTCCCAGTCCTCTATTTAATGAACTGATGAATAAGACACCTATTGAAGATCAACTGTTTACCCCTGAATTGACTTTTAAAGACCATGCATTATCCAGGTTGGTGTACCAATGCATGCTAGTGAAGACTGTTGAATATTAGTAGCTTACATACATTAGTCATATTTAGTTCTTTATTAGATATTTATGGATCACAATCAGACACTTAGATGAATTTACTTTTTTAGATGGTATTTCCCAGTCCTCTATTTAATGAACTGATGAATAAGACACCTATTGAAGATCAACTGTTTACCCCTGAATTGACTTTCAAAGACCATGCATTATCCAGGTTGGTGCATGCTAGTTAAGAATCACAGGAAGAATGTTGATTATTGTTAGCTTACATACATTAGTCATACTTATTTCATCATTAGATATTTAGGGATCACAATCAGAAAAAGGAATACATATTATAGTTGATATAGAGGTATTTGAATGGACATGAAATATTACATTTATGTTCAGCATACATATATTGTTGAAATGTGATATACATTATTATGTATAATTAGAAATTTGGATATTTAAATTGAATTTTGATTCAACAATATAATGGTGTATGTTTTTTTTTTTTTTTTTAAATCAATTTAATAAATATCTTTCAAAAATGTTGAACAAAGTTAGAGCATAGACACAAGATGATTGTAAATGTATTTTATGAATATTTGACAACGTGTGTATTAACTTTGTTCCATTTTTTTATTTGTCATTTCAGATTGGCATCTGATGACTTCCAGGAATATTCTTTTTTTTTTTCAATAAACTTTTTTTTTTTTACATGTTAATAATAAACATTTTATTATTAAATACACTCTTTTGAACAGATTATAATAAATATCCATATAATCTGTCAATAAAAAAAAGTTTGACTCCCATGACTGGTAGTTGGCTATTTGACAAGCACATGCATAAGATCAAATAATGCATTAATTTTAGAAAATCAACTGATTCCGAGAATATTACATTAAACTATCTTTTTTAACATTAATTGGGGAGTGAGATCCTTCGATGCTTTTCTTTTGAAAATTTTAGATATTAAATTAATTTTGGATATGTAGTCAAAATTTCTCATAAATTATTTATTTTCACTTTTAAGAAGGGGAAGTGGTTCAATTACATTAAAGTGACAGTGTTGTTGAATGTAAAATTAATTTGATAAGATCTTGTATCTTCCTTAGGTATCTCAAAACATTATTTTCGAAATTATTTTAATTTTTACTTGTATAAATGGTAGGTCATTTAACTTGATATTTTTAACAAGCTAGTTATTGGATGCCAGGTTAATCTATGTAATTTTCTAGTGGAGTCATTTAACTATAGTTAGTAATATTATGTATTTTTAAAAATCTTACCTCTTGGGTTAGACATCAAATATCTCTATATAATTTTAATTCCCCTTTAGTTTATTTGGACAATGTTAAATCAACATTCCAAATGTTTTGGTCCTTAAAGGGACATTCACAAAGTATATTGTGTATAGATTTTTAAAAAAATCATAAAAGAATTTAAACATATTTAGAAAGTAATATAGAATTACATTCAGTCTTTAAATATACTTTTTAAAAAATACATCAATGCACATATCTTAGTCAATTACATAAGGCATCTATATGCAACCAACAATCAGCATCAAAATAGCCTATGTAGATATGTATTTAATCCAAGAATATATATAATTACAATATAATGATTGAATAACAAAACATATTAAGTTGGTCAAATATTAGAATCTTATACAAAATGCATACATAACATATAGCTTAATGTCCCTCTAAGCTGAAGGCTCCAAAATACCTCCTTTAATAAATATATTTCAGTCAGTGTGTAAAACAATCTAGAAGTTAATCTAAATTTGCTTTACTCATATGTTAGACTAATTTAGCAAAAGGAAGGTGCCTATGTTTCTGATATTTTAAGCATTATTGTGAAATGTTTCTTTAAAGGGACATGAACTCAAAATATACTTAAAGGGAGACAGTTAAAAAATTAATGATTTATACATTCTGAATGAGTATTCTATTTTAAGCAACTTTAAAAATTGTCTCGTATTATGAATGCTCCTTGTGATGTTGCTATCATTACTTTAAAAAAAAGGCATTAAAAAGATAATTTATTTGCTTCAGTACTCTGGACAGAACTTGCTTTTTTTGGTTGGATTAATTGATCCAACAATCGTCAAGGACAACCCAGGTTTTTTGGAAACAATTGTCCGTAATCTAAAATATCATTATTGATTTGCAAAGAAAGATAACAAGATTACTGTTAACATTTGAGAATCGGATTAAATTATAAAGTTGATTAACATTTCATGCTCAATCTGAATCCCCAACGCTAAATTTGTTTGGACAGTGTCCCTTTAAGAGATTTAAAGAGTGTATTTACTTCTCTTCTTAACTTGACATACTTTGCTTGAAAAGCATATCGAGATAGGCTCAGTAGATGAAGATTGGTGGATGCACAGAGATGCCTTATGTGATTGGCTCAACCATGTGCATTGAAATTTCTTCTGTTGAGGATATATAAATACTAAGAGAAATTGATTTACATTTTAAAGTCTAAACAATCTTCTATCTCTACAGATCATTTGATACAATTGTTTGTTTGTAATGTCTATTTAAAAATAAAGACGCCATTGCACAATAACATATATGAGCACTTCAGACAAATACAAGCTCGAGGTTTATTTGCTAATAACAAAAAAACATGTAGTTTAACATTTATAAACAGATTATCCAAGTTACTGACATTCTAACCTGAATTTGAACATTAAGAAATATTGCGTAGGAAACGCATCTTGAAACACCAGATTAGCATCTTTAAACATTAGTCTAATGTCACGCAATAGCACACAATCAATGTGCATTATAAAGACATTTAATAGAGCAATGTCAATAAGTCAACAAATTTATTTTATGAACAATAAAGACATACAATATTAAATGTGTATTTGTATTAAAGAAACAGACCGTTATTAACCCGAAAAATGTCTACAACATTTAATAATGTGACAGTATTAGATTTTAAAGAGAATTTAATCATTAATATTTAACGGATCACGGATATTAAATCTGCGTCACACATATCCGCATGACAGGCCCATGAGTTACAAATAAGTCTACATGAAAAATGAAGTAACAGCACCACCAAGCGGTATGTGTAAGGAAGTTACTAAGATATGAAACATTAAGGAACGGCCAATCCGAGTTCATCACACAAACACAACTTGAGTCAGGATGGTCTCACAGACATTCTAACAATATTTCAAACTTTTATCCAATCAGATGTACAGATAACTTGTCCCATGGTGCATCTCATGTTTACTTCACCATATAAAAGTCCATTACACGTTGCCATCTTTGTCAGTTCTCTAATGCCTGCAGGCAGTATATATTATAATAATATATTTGTTTGAAAACCCAGCAGGCATGTCAGTTCCCAGGTTCACCAAGGAGGAGAGCGCTGCACTGGTCCACGCCGTCAAGGACTTTTATCCCCAGCTGTTTGGGAACAAGAGGAGGTTGACAGATGCGCCTGTTAAGAAGGCCCTCTGGGAGTCTATCACCAATGCGGTTAGATTGGTGTGTGACGTCCAGAGGACCCAGGATCAGATCATGAGGAGATTCGGAGATATGAGGTTGCGGTTATCCAAAAAAGTCAACCTCATAAGGGACTGGGTACAAGCCCGTAAAAGAGGTGGCAAAAGAGAGGCCCCGCGGAAACTGTACCTACTCCCTTATGAGGTGACTTTATGCGAGCTCCTCAATCTCCGGGTCCCCAAAAGATTTAGATCCTCGCCATCCTCGGCCTCCTCTTCTTCCCTCCCAGCTGCGGGATCTGAAAGTCGTGACGCGGGGGCCAGGGCAGCTGCTTCTCCGTCCGGTGGCCTGGGAGGAGATAGAGAATCTGAACAAGGTAATTATCCAACTTCATATAATATCTTAATATTTGTTATTTTTATCCAAAAATGTGTATATAGTCAGATACTAAACCTATACAGATCTCACAACATACACTACATATGATGTTTAGATATCTGATTTTAGATTAGTGACACATGAAATAGGAATGATGTGTCTTGCGCTCTACAGAATATGCGTCACAGAGCGAAGATGGAATTGCGCATACACGTTAACATGGCTTTGCTGTAAGTGGCATTGCTTTATACATGTTGGTCAAATGACGGATGCGTAATTCCGCTTGGAATCATTGCGCAATGATCGCGAAAATGGAATTTCACATACACGTTAACATGGCTTTGCTGTAAGTGGCATTGCTTTATACATGTTGGTCAAATGACGGATGCGTAATTCCGCTTGGAATCATTGCGCAATGATCGCGAAAATGGAATTTCGTATCCACGTTAACATGGCTTTGCTGTAAGTGGCATTGCTTTACACATGCTGGTCAAAATTAAATGTGAATTATTATATTAGTGAAGAATACAGTATTCTTATTTTCAATATTATAGATAATAAAAAAAGAAGAATACAAATAAATTATAACATATGGCCATCAATTGATGATTATGAAATAACACCAAAAAATTATTAAAGATACAGTAAACAACACAACTGATTGAAAATAAGAGTCCAGGATATATTTATCATGAATTTAATTGAGGAAACAATTAACTCATGGGACTACCAAAGGATTAATAGTTTTAAATTGATTTGTTAATAATGTAAAGATTTTAAACATGGCATGATTTGTATTAATGATATGCAATCCTCATTTAATATATTACAGATATGGATGTTGCTGCTGGATCCTCAAGCCAGGGCTTGTCACAGTATGGTATGTCTCATTTTAATTGACATTTGTCTTAGAAACATGGACAGAACATTACATACTAAATCCACATTGTTCAATATTTATATGTAATGTCCCTTTAATAGATGAAAATTAAATAATTCTTCGGATATACTTAAATAACATATTAGATTTGAATTGCATGCTCAATCCCATTCATTACATCAACATATGGAGTAGAGAATTCATTAACACCAACATTGTCAAATCAATATAATTTTATATTAAAGGGATACTGAGCTACAATTATTAATGTTGTCATTCAGATAGAGTATGCAATATTAATAAACATTTAAATATAATACTATCATCATATGTGAAATCTTCTATTGCTAAATGTATTTTAAAATCAAGAATGTACGTTTATATGCATCTCAATTTTGGTTGACCAACCTGGGTTTTTATTGATGATTGGTGGATACCTTCAACAAACAATATTTATTGAATCCAATATTGCTTATCTGCCTTTAAGATTAAAATGTAGCAACATTCAAATTATAATAGGAGTCAATGTTAAATCATTTTGAACAGTTTGAACAGAGAAATCAATGATTTAAATTAATCATGTCAGTGTCCCTTTAAGAAAAAATAGATTCATTCATCTTTACATTCTTTGGATTAAACAATATTGATATATAATTCACATATTCACTGTTGGAGTTACTTTATAGATATCAGCATACTCTAACAGCACCATGATTACATATTTGTACTAATCAATTTGGTTTTGTATTGTGATAAATATGTGTTGTGTCCTAAACAAGATTACTGTACATTGCACAAATGGCTCGATGTGCCACATGTGTTTGTTTAGATTTGTCAACAGCTGCTCTTCAAAATGTGGTTTGTGTGTATTCTTTTACGAACATTGATCAATGGGTATATTTAGATATGCAATAGCATCGTATGAGATGAGTTTGATGTCTAATATAGTCTGAAATTAAACATATGTTCAATACAGAATTATTAACAGAATCCCCTTGATTCAATCAAGCATTTTCTGGTTTAATGACTGCTCTATTCTTCACATTTTCAAGTTGATTAATCTTAAAATTCGAGACAGATGTGATTTAGTGATATCCCAAATGTGTTTCCTAATATATATCTATATCATTCATAGAGAGAGTTGGTGTGGTGAGCCCACAGGAATCCAGCAGTGACATAGAGCCGCCTTTGCGGTCTCCTGGTAAGTCCATTGACTCATTTATATGTAATTGAAGGTGTATTGGTAATCAATATTATGAGCATGATTCTGATGAAGCATAACATTTGAAACAAACATATAATTTTCTCTACTGATTATATATTAATTTGCTTTTAATATTGAACGATTAATAATTTAAACTTTATTAGTCTACACATTTGTTATTCAGAAGATGTATAGCATATGTTTGTTTCCATGTTCTTTTTTGACAACAGTCATCAAGTGATACACACATGAGAAATCTTAAATGTTCTATGTACTATGCTTTTATGATTTTTAAATTAATCCAAACAATACATCGAAAATCTGAATCATTGAGAATAACAAATCTAATGTAATTTGTATGCTCCATCAAAATGATGTAAATCATAACTTTGGGTGTGTATATCTTTAATGCAACATTGATGTGTGTCTTTGAACAACAGTAACATATGTTATAATATCTGTTGTTAACGTGTACACAACATGTTATGTTTTACAGAGATTGATTTAACATATGTGACAGAGGAGGAAGAGGCTGCCTTGGAGTCTAATGGTATGTGAAATATATCTATCATGTTTCCAACATGTTGGTTTATTTGAAATAATTTCATTGAAGACATTCAAAGTCTACAGCTTTTGCACTTTAAAAAGGAATATTATTTGTCTGTTCAAATACACTACTGCCCCCTTTCTATATCAGGCAGCATGAAAAATTTTGAATAGAAAATATTTAAAATTCATGCCATCATTATGTCACATGCATATTCCAGGCCAAAACACAATAATAATGTTATAATTGTACAGACAGTAATTGATATTCATCTGAGTGCCTATATGCATACCATATCCTCATTTCATAATTGTTTACAAATTCAAACACACTTCTAAGTATATTGAAAACATAATCAATTTGAAATGCGTTGATTTGATTTCATGATGTATGAGATGTTAATCTATTTATTTTTTTTCCAGATGGATCCGCCACTTCTGGTCATCTGTTTTCCGCCCCTGCCCAGTCCCCTGACCATGCCCAGACCCCTGCCCCTGCCCAGACCCCTGCCCCTGCCCAGACTCCTGACCATGCCCAGACCCCTGCCGGCCCTTCCCATTCGTCATTTCCTGTCCCTCCCAAAACACGCCCCTACACCCCCCTTCGCCGCTCTCCCCGTATTATGGGCCGTACAGCTGCCCAGACCCAAACTCAACACTCCCCAGCTGTACGGCCTACCCCGGAGCAGCAGCTCATCCCTCCCCAAGCCAATCCCATCCCTCCCCAAGCCAATCCCATCCCTCCCCACGCCAATCCCATCCCTCCCCACGCCAATCCCATCCCTCCCCCCTGTCTCAACCTTCATTGTCCTGGGTGTCGGATTGTCCTTCCCAGGCACAGCTGTAAGTATAATTCAAAATCCACATTATAAGATACTTAAAGGTACACTGAAGGTAAATATTTTATATTGTGATTCAAATAGAGCATGCAATGTTAATCAAATTTATAATTTAATACTCTTATGAATTATTCTTCATTCTCTTGCTATCTTTATTGAAACAAAGAAATGCCTAGAATTATTTTTAAATAGAAAATAATTGTGGACATCATTTCTTTATTGTTGGATGAATGTATCCATCAACCAGCAGGGACAAACAAAGTTGATAAACAAATATGGCCTGCCCTACAAACCGACATTCTTGCATTCAAAATCTAGCTAGAGAATTCTAACATTTAAAGAATATGTGTAATTTTTAAATATTTGTAATGTCATGCTCTATCTGAATCAGTCAATTAAATATTTATGTTCAGTGTCCCTTTAATTTGATATCACTACATATAACAATCACCACTACTTGGATCCAACAATTTATGTACAAATGTTGATACATTATCTCTTGTCTAACCCAGTGGGAATGTAATTTCTTCAGGTTGCTATGTTTACACAGCTTGTCCTCAACGCCAAAATGTTTAAGGATAGGTGTGCCTACCACAGTATAATTAAAATATTTAAATTGCTAATGTAAGTACAATGTAAATCCTTTAACAAGATTTTATACACTCAAGCTGTATAAGTGGATCATCGAAAACCAATTAAAGGGGACAACATGTTTGAGTAAACTGTCCCTTTAATGATTTCAGTCTGTCTGAATAACATATTTCATGTGTAAAGAATCAATTAAAACTAATTGATGTAAAGAATGATTTGTCTTTATGATGACAATGTATCTTTGCTTATTTTTTCGTCTGTTGTGTAATTATCCTTAATATTTAATTTATTCTTTATTTTAGGCTGTGACTCAGCATGGCTCATGCTAGAAGGTCTAGCACGAGTAGAGCAGGCCGTGCTGAGGAACGCAGCTGGCCTGAGAGGGATGAACGACACCATGCAGGCCCTGCTCCGGATTCAGGACTTGACTCTGCATGAAATAATGCGATTAACGTCAAGGCCTGAATCTGGAGCTGGACATGCACAGGACAATGAAGAGGATGACCAGTAAGTGGAGGATCTGGAGATGCTCCAAGGTCGCAGATGAGAATCCTCTGTCCACATGTTGATGTTTTGTTTTATTGTTGCCATTTGGCCTTTTTCAAAGTTTATTGTTGTGCCTGTTGCACTCTTTTACCTTGTCATATGGCTCAAATGGGGCTATGCTGGCCCTTGGCAACTCTCTTCATGGACTGTGATGCACTCTGTTACCTTGTCATATGTCTCCAATGGGGCAATGCTGGCCCTTGGCAACTCTCTTCATGGACTGTGATGCACTCTTTTACCTTGTCATATGTCTCCAATGGGGCTATGCTGGCCCTTGGCAACTCTCTTCATGGACTGTGATGCACTCTTTTACCTTGTCATATGTCTCCAATGGGGCTATGCTGGCCCTTGGCAACTCTCTTCATGGACTGTGATGCACTGTGTTACCTTGTCATATGTCTCCAATGGGGCTATGCTGGCCCTTGGCAACTCTCTTCATGGACTGTGATGCACTCTGTTACCTTGTCATATGGCTCCAATGGGGCTATGCTGGCCCTTGGCAACTCTCTTCATGGACTGTGATGCACTCTTTTACCTTGTCATATGTCTCCAATGGGGCTATGCTGGCCCTTGGCAACTCTCTTCATGGACTGTGATGCACTGTGTTACCTTGTCATATGTCTCCAATGGGGCTATGCTGGCCCTTGGCAACTCTCTTCATGGACTGTGATGCACTCTGTTACCTTGTCATATGGCTCCAATGGGGCTATGCTGGCCCTTGGCAACTCTCTTCATGGACTGTGATGCACTCTGTTACCTTGTCATATGGCTCCAATGGGGCTATGCTGGCCCTTGGCAACTCTCTTCATGGACTGTGATGCACTCTGTTACCTTGTCATATGTCTCCAATGGGGCAATGCTGGCCCTTGGCAACTCTCTTCATGGACTGTGATGCACTCTTTTACCTTGTCATATGTCTCCAATGGGGCTATGCTGGCCCTTGGCAACTCTCTTCATGGACTGTGATGCACTCTTTTACCTTGTCATATGTCTCCAATGAGGCTATGCTGGCCCTTGGCAACTCTCTTCATGGACTGTGATGCACTGTGTTACCTTGTCATATGTCTCCAATGGGGCTATGCTGGCCCTTGGCAACTCTCTTCATGGACTGTGATGCACTCTTTTACCTTGTCATATGTCTCCAATGGGGCTATGCTGGCCCTTGGCAACTCTCTTCATGGACTGTGATGCACTGTGTTACCTTGTCATATGTCTCCAATGGGGCTATGCTGGCCCTTGGTAACTCTCTTCATGGACTGTGATGCACTGTGTTACCTTGTCATATGGCTCATATATTCCTTATTTTTACAAGATTATTTATAAACGTTGTTGATGTTTTCTTACATACTAATAAAAGACATGTCATTGCACGAATCTTTGTCCTGATTCTTCATGTTATTTTTTGAAAGCTCTAGTTTATGTTGTTGATCCTTAAAGAGACCTACCAAAAATATTTTTTAGAATAAAATCATATATGTAAGACAATTGTAAATGACTTTAAGATTAACATCTCCAATGTAATCTTATTATTTGTCTTTATATATTTTTCTCTTAGCTTTATCATTGCATGATTATGATTAGCATAGTAATTGTTTTATATATGTATATATAGATTGTTATTTGTGTATATATGTATATTTCAATGTTCAGATCCATGTGTGTATTTAGAAACTCTGCATGAATTGATGCACCTTTAACAAATGATCTGAGTATTGATACAATGATATAATCCCTGTAAAGTGTTCATTTTATTGAAATAGTATTGTCTATGTGTATGCTCTTTTTAAAAACAAAATCATGTCCCTTTAAGTGATGGTGAGCACAATTGTTAATGAATGTATTTCCATTTCTAAAGCGTTTTTGTCCTTTTTACATGAACAAGGACATATAATCTTATTAATAAACAATCTTATTGTAATGTTGACAGCACATGTATTTCATTTTCAATTCTATCTTATTGTAAAAGTGTAACCAAATAAATCTCTGTGTCTAATGCAAATAATTTAGATGATGAATATTTGTTAACAAATATGTTAACAAAATACTTATCCTCCCATATATGGCTATAGGTAGGCTGACCATAATTAAACTTGAATAAATGACACGTTTAATCAATCCATGTATAACTATTGTTATTCCAAAACAATCCAAACATATCTTAAAACATCAATGGCATATGTATTTCTCATGTGTATCTTTTAAATGTTAAAGATATACACCATAGCTATAGTTCAAGGGACAGTCAAGTCCGAAAAGATGATTCATGATTTGGTGACATTCCTAGATAGCAATCTAGACACATACTAGTTCCTAAAATATAAATACGTTTCTTAGTGATATGCCAAGCTGTCAACTGAGTCCTTGTATTGGCTGCGGTTTTTCAGCGATCTCGGATGCGCCATGTTGCTTAAGACGTCACCTGCCAGGCTGTCCAATGATTCCTTGTATTGACTGACGTTCTTACGTGATCAAGAATGTGCCTTTTATTGGATTGCGTTTTGACGCGATCAAGGATGCGCCTTTTTTTTTGGGCGTTCTTACGTGATCAAGAATGTGCCTTTCATTGGATGGCGTTCTTACGTGATCAAGGAAGCGCCATGTTAAGACGTCACATGCAAAGGTAAAAAAACGTCTGATTGGATTACGTAGTCCCGCAATATTTGTTTGTGCACGTTAAAAACGTTTGTGACTGCAGCCAATTTTAAAAACCTTGCGAATATGTATTATTTGCATCATGTTACATTGTTGTCCCGTAGCTGATAAAGACCACCACATTCTCTTTTGCTGGATGTCTGGTTGAATAAACGAACGAAAGCAAAATGTTTTCATGCATATGATATTTCGAGGCAAGTGCAAATCTGTATAGTCCATGTTTAATATGTTTGTCAACAATGTTCCTTTTTCAGAAAAATGACTGTTGTGTTTAATGTTAAAGATATCTAATTAATAAATATGCGCTATTGTGTTAGAATCAAGTAATCAATATGCATTTATCTTTATCATATGCTAAATATATGATGCCGACTTCTTCTAAATGTAATTTCGTTGTATATTTTATTAAAGGTTCATTAGACACTCACATTATAAATCAAAAGCTTTTATTTTGTCTCTAGTTAGATAGTCCATTGTTTAACAAATACGTTTCATTTTGCTTCTGTTCTAAGAAAATGTAAGTAATTTTCAGACTCCTCGCCAAGCCTCTGAGTTTCATGTGAGTACCATCTCCAGCTTTCTCCTGTTTGTGTAAAGGGTCTTTTCATATGTTAATGATGGGGTATTGTCTTGTTTTACGGTTGTAATGGGGGTTCATCTATATTTTCAATAGAGCTAACCCGATTTTCTTTGAAAGTGTTTAAAGCTTTGTAATATTGATATCAGTATATGTTAATCTTGTTGTTTGTAGTAGTGTCTATTATATACAGTTCTGTTAAAAATATAGTATACTGTCCCTTTAATGCAAATGTTGATTTTTGTATCATGTATGAGTTCCACATTGTTTAATCTTCAAATATATTATTGTTAGCATATTTTCACCCCCCCCACTCCTAAAAGGACTTTAAACCATATTCATTGTTCAAACAAATGTCTTTCCAATAAAAAATTAACACAATAATGTCTCTTTAAGAAAATAGACTTTATTTAACACGTCAATATAAATGTGATTTCAATATTTATTTTTTGAACAAGTACATGTAGATATACCAACAAGCTTCAAATATGTGTTAGCATATGTAATTTTGTTAAAGGGACAGTTTAGAAAACAAATAATGTTTTTCATTATTCGAAAAGTCAATTATGTAATATCAATGATATCAAATGTTTCTCACCAATTGATCATTTGTCTGTGTTTATTTAAATTTGCTAGCTAAACCTATGAGGTTCGTGTGCTCATTTCTTCGAGCTTGAAGAGTGCATGTAATCATTATACAATTTGACCACTAGAGGGCATTTGGATAGCATTTGTATATGTAAAACCTTGTGCTCATACAGCATATTATTTACCATGTATTGATCATTGATATCTAAAATGTTGTTATGTCTGAACAACAAATAAGTGTTCATTTTTCCTAGTCATAGATACAAGGTTAAGCACATAAGTCACACGTATTTCTCCATGTTTTGTTGTTTCCAACTTGATAATGCGTAATACAGTGTTTTCTTTGTAATCAATAATTTTCTGACTGTCCCTTTAAGCTGTGTTATTGGCATTCAAACAGTAATATGCCATCATGGATAATTGTAATGGTAATTTTTTTTGCGATTCGGGAAACAGTTTGGACATCACATCACAGAAACCAATCAATATCATGAACAAGGATAGGTATGTGATGATGTGGTTTTCACACACTTATAACCCACACTCTGCAAACAATCTGCCTCCATGGACCCGGTCCCATAGAAGTCGATTATATACAGAGTGTGGTCCACAAGTGTATGAAAACCACATCATCACATACCTATCCATTACACATTAAATAAAAAAAACATTAAAGATGAAAACAAATACTTACTTCCTCTTCCTTCCCCTCTTCCCACGGGGCTGAGGCTCTGGGAGGGGCAACTGCCGACTCCGAAGAGTTCTCCTTGGAGATGTTGTGGGAAGAGTGGAAGGAAGAGTACTGGGACGACCAAGGTGAGGAGGAGAAGATGGCTGAGGAGGAGAAGATGGCTGAAGAGGAGGAGATGGCTGAAGAGGAGGAGATGGCTGAAGAGGAGGAGATGGCCCGGCAGAAGTAGATGGGCCGGCAGGAGGAGATGGGCCGGCAGGAGGAGGCCCAGCAGCAAGAGGCCCAGCAGCAAGAGGCCCAGCAGCAAGAGGCGGACCAGGAGGTAGACCAGCATGCGCCTCCCGGAAAAAATTGAACATCTCTTGGTGCAGATGAAAGATTCTGTTTTGGCCTTGTTCGATTCTATTGAGTATGTTTATTATTTGGTTTTGGCCATCAAGTATTCTAGTGCGTCCTTCGATATTTTGTATCCGGGAGTTACGCATCTGGTCTATGTAGTCCAGTAGAACCCGCACCTCCGCTATTTCCTCTTGTTGTGCTTGGCGGTGTACGGTGCGCTCTTCGTCACGGGGGGCCTCTTCCCTCCGAAGTGGAAATTCCTCCCCACCACTCTCATCCCGGGGAGATGCATGAGGCTGTGTTTCCTGTGCTGCCTCCTCCCCAGACTCTGTATATTTAAAAAGAAAAAAAAAAAAAGTATATATTAGCATATTTGCAAATCAAGCTTTAAATGACTTAGCTTACGATACAATTACAAATGCAGAATCATTAATCCACTTTGAAATCTAACAAACAATCAATACGATTTCCGCTTTTTCTAAACCGTGTTTGTGATATCTGTGGTCAATGTGAATATTTTTGCGTTTGTTTTCAGTCTGTTTAAATGCACACCTAACCTATAGCCTAGATACTGATGTAACCGCAAAGTAATTGAATGCGTGTAAACAACGTTATAGCATTAATCTGATCCTTAAAGGGACATGAAACCCAATGTTTTATCTTTCATGATTTAGAAGCATACATTTATTATTAACTTTCGAATGTACTTTTCTTATCTAATTAGCTTCATTCTCTGGATATTCTTTGCTGAAAAGCATATCTAAATATGCTTATAAGATGCTGATTGTTAGCTGAATATAGCTGCCTCCTGTGATTGTTTCACCGTGTGCATGGCTATTTCTTCATTAAAATATATCTCAAGAAGGATTCAAATTAGGTAATATAAGTACATTTGAATGTTTTGTCAAATTGTATTCGCTACCTCAATCATGAAAGTAAAGGTTTGCGTATAGTGTCCCTTGAAATACATTTGTATGTGAATTTATTGTTCAATGAGCTTACCGTCAGATGAGAGTGGCAGGTTCCCGGTATCAATTCCTCCGATACCGACTACTTCCACCTCGGAGATGCTGGGCCGCAACAATTCCTCCCATCGGCAGTACTCTATTTCCAGGGCAGGTCCGCCACCGGTTCCTGCGGCATGTCGGGCCTCCAGACTTAACTTTTTTTTGAGATCCATTTTACAGTCCCGGTAGCGATGTTTTATCGAATCCAGATCTCTGTTCCGGCCACCCACTGCATTGACTGCATTTCTGATCTCATTCCAGAGCCTCCTCTTGTCAGTCGGGGTTGTCTTCTGGTGCTGCAGCCTCCTATGCCTGGCCATATAGGCCTCTACGAGGGCCTCCTTCTCCTCCATCGAAAACCTCGCCTCCCTAGTCGCCTTGGCCTTCCCCTGTGACGATGCCCTCTGTTTCCCGGACTGTGATGCCCTACTCTGACCGCCACTGGGCCCAGCCACTTGGTCATCTTGAACCAAGTGGCTGGGTCCACCCACCGCTTCCACCCCCGCTTCCTGCCCCCCTTCCTGCTCCCCTTCCTGCCCTGTTCCTCTCCCCCTCCCTCTCCTCCCCCCTCTACCTGTCCCCTGCCTGGTCTCCATCTGTTCCCTAAACTAAACCCCAAATAATCAAACAAAAAGTGAGTGTGATGAAATGAAAGGGGGTCAAAATAAAGAAGTAAAAAGACAAAAAAGGTGCTTAAAGTGTGAGAGGGATGTAAAAAAACAAAGAGGGTAAGGAGTATTTAAATAAACCAAAAGAAGAATAAGACTAAAAGGAGGATATGTAAACTAAATGTAACTAGGGGATGGGTATGGGAATGGTATGGGGTATGGGATAAGAGTAAATGGGATGAAAGGGAATGGGACTACAAGGAATGGGGTATGGAGTGTAGTATGAGGGGGTATGGGGTATGGAGTGTATGTAGTGTTATTGATAAGTGTATGTATGTATTGAATGTGTTTGCGTGTAAATGTGTTAAGTGTACAGAAAAATCACTCGCTCGCTAACTCACACTACTACTAATTCTCACTAACAAACAGTCCTACTAACGCTCACTAACTACCACTAACTGACGCTCCCACTAACAACTCTCACTAACAACTCCCACTCCCACTAACTCACTCACGCTCCCACTAACAGACTCTCTCCCACTCCCACTAACTCACGATAACACTAACAACTGACTCTCACGCTAACACTAACTCACTAACTCACTCACAATAATGCACCAACTCTCTAATCTTCAACCTCCAATCTCCAAAGACCCACCAGCAACACAGTCAAAGAAGCCCTGCTTGTGTGGTGCTTATATACCCTGTGTAAATGTTTAATGATGTACCGATTTGCGTTGTAAATTGTGTTCAGGTGTGCTTTATTAGCAATTAATATTAGTGCAATGTGTATTAGGTGTGTAAATTTGCGCATGCTCATTTTGAGTTCTTATTTGTGGAATGTGTAGAATGCGATGATGTCATAGTGGTCGTTTGCTCTAACATTGTCCAATAGTATTCTTTTTAAATGTGAATTTGCGATGGTGTGGTATTATTGAAGTGTTGTATATGTATGTTTGTCCTAATATATAGTGATATTGAATGCGAATATTTTTCTAGTGTATGTATATATTTTTTATTCCTTGTTGTTATTTTGCGAATTTCCGCATCTTAAAGTATATGCGTATTCCCCGTATATAATTTTATTTCAAATCCACCCGCTTGTGAATGTGTAATGTTTGTGTGCTTTGTTGATTGATTGATTGTTGTGACATTTGCGGCGTGTTATTGTTGTGCATGATGTGGTATGCGTCATATGACCGAGCTGTGCGTATTCTCGCGAGATCGAGTGTTAGGTGAAAAAAGCAATTTTTTGCCTTTCCCATTGATCTCTATGGGAGACTGTCTAACGCGGGCAGGATTACGCGTGTGACATACACGCGTTAGGAGCATCGTTAGATGGTCTTATTTGTACTCTAAATACCGGAGTCAAACAATGCCGTGCGTTAGACATAAAACACGCGTGGCGTTAGCAGGCCATCTACCGCCGAACTCTAAATCTAGGCCTAAGTGATTAACCTCTACCTAAACGTTGGATTACAACTAAAACACTTAAGGGTACCTTCACCCTTTTATACCTTCCACATTTAACGGACCTAAGGACTTACAAATCTATTTGTTTGTACTGCTACCCAGGACCACTGCCTAATCATTGTCGGTATAACCAAACACTTCTGCAGTCAACCTCCGCTATCAACACACGAAGTTACTGTTCATTTGAACTCTCTTTTTGCCGCTGCTGAGACTTGCCCTTTCCAGCTACCTGGGATTCCGTTAACCTCGCTCATCGACCAGCCTCCCGGCACTGGAGCCGCGCTGTGAAACTTCTCACACAGTCTCTGCCTGTCAGCGTGAGCTCGCACGCCATTGGACAGACGTTACACACCCCTCTCAGGCTGTCAGCTATCTGCAGCGGTGGCTCGTCTCCCCTCACAGGCTCTGACTCCGTTCCTGCCTGAGGAGTAAATAGCAAAAACGCTCCTTAAACACTCTCACCAAGGAGTTGTTCAGCCACTTGATCTCTAAACTTGCAACTTGTACTCAGGAGCGTGGTCCCACTTGAATAGACGCTCATACACAATTGACTTTGCTATTACTCGCTTGACCTGCTCTCTCCTGTAACCAGTTAACAGGGGTAAAAATCCTTTATTCAATTGCTCAACTCTTCCCTCTCTGCAGTTGAGATCCATAATCTCCAGTTACAATCCATATCTCTGACATATTAATTGGCCTAAAAAAGGAATAAACATGGATCCAGCAGACCTCCCAAATGTGGTATACAACCTCTCCCAAAGGGTTGACCAATTGTCACAAGCACTTAGAGAGCTGCAATTGCAGAATGACAGTCTTAGGGCAGCCGTTAGAGACAACACACCAGAACCGCAGGTGTGTCTGCCTGAGAGATTCTCTGGCGACAGGAAATTGTTCAGACAATTCAGAAATGCCTGCTACCTCCTATTTCAAATGAGGCCCAAGACATACCATACAGAGAGACTTAAGGTGATGACTGTCATCTCCTTCCTATCTGGCGAACCTAGGGTATGGGCTGACAACCTCTTCGAAAATAATGACCCTATCCTCACTTCATTATCTGATTTCTTCACTCAAATGAGTTTATTATATGAAGACACACAGAAACAACTGACAGCTGAGGTCAAAATGCACTCCCTACGACAGGGCCGCCGCCCAGTAGAGGAATATCTATCCGAATTCAAACTTTACATCAAGGATTCAGAATGGAGTGAGGTAGCTCTGCGCAACCAATACCGACTGGGATTGTCCGATGCTCTAAAGGACGAACTTGCCCGTACCGATCTCCCTAGGACCCTGGAGGGTCTTATGACTTTGTCTGTACAGATTGACCGGAGAATCAGAGAACGGAGGTCAGAAAGACAACAATCCGATGCACCCCAAAGGTATACACCTGGTTTCTCTAGCACAAAGGAGTCATCCGTACCCATGGAGCTTGGGTTCACCAAGGGGCCCTTAACAATGGATGAAAGACATCGCCGTCAGCAGAAGAATCTCTGCATGTACTGTGCCTCTCCCAATCATCCTGTTAAGGACTGTCCTCTTCTACTACGTCAGAAAAGAAGTAAGTGCAAACCTATAACTCATTGTTTGACAAATAAAGTGGTTGATGTCCCTTACTGTACCTTATCTCTATCCCTACAGTGGGACCTCCAGCTGTTCAGAGCGGAAGCAATCATTGACTCCGGAGCATTCTCCAATTTCATTGATCTCTCCCTTGTAAATAAAAATAAAATACCCTTGT
>NW_026512154.1:0-50303 GCF_027579735.1 Bombina bombina
TGCAACTATGCTATGTTGTTTTCACAATGGGTGTTAGGTTTTTTTCCCCCCAACTCTTTTTCTAAACTCCATTGACTTCTATGGGGATTGCGAATATGCTATGTTGTTTTTTCAACAATTTTTTTATCCATTGACTTATATGGGGAATGTGACAATGCGATCTCGTTTGCGCTACAGTCAAGGTGTTAATTGTTTTTTTTTCCAACTTTTTTCTCTCCATTGATTTCTATGGGGGGAATACATGTACACGCACGCGATAATCTAAGTTAGTATTTGTGTGCTAGTCGAGTTACCGCTTGCGCAAAATCATTTTTTTTAATGCCAGTGCAACCCGTCTAGCGCAAAATGCTTAACTCTAGCAAAGTTTTTGCAATTGCAAAACGCTTTTTAGCGCGCCACTTGTAATCTAACCCACAATGTAAAACATTTTAAAAATTACATTTAAATGCTTATAAAATGTTATAAATACAGTGCTGTTGTGCTGACATTTGCTATGCATCTTCATTTCTAATAGTCTAATATTTAGTCTGCAAACTTGGAAGAAACACAGCAAATCTGAAGCAGTGACTGAGAATTTATGGTTTCCATTTAAGGAAAGTTATGTGCGTAGCCAGCCCCTGCAATTGCTAGTGTCCATGTCACTAGTGGTATGAAATAACAAGGAGGTATATGGGTATTATTTTCTTAGGACCTGTCAAGTGATAAATAATATAGACTTGTGGTCTGGAGTGGTTTCATGGAATTATATTAGATGTCACCGTGAGCTTAGTTGTGCAGTCTGTTTAATATGAAACATTAAACTAATATTATCCCATTTAACTTTAATATTGACTTTACTGTCCCTTTAAAATATTTAATTATGCATAGTAAGAAAACGTTTGCTATGCATTGAATTATGTACTGTTGCCCCCAATTCCTGTAATTATGTTTTTCCCCACTGTCCTCATGAAGGCTGAAGTGCAGCCTGCGTACTTCCGAAACTGACCCTGCAACATGCCTCACAGTAACTGCTTGACTAGTGTAGGTGCTCATTTATTTATGCCCCTAATCGCCCACCCCAGAGGAGAGCCCTTGAAAAGCATTTTTATAGTATTACACAGAGTATACATAATTTAAAAGTAAGTGTATTTTTGTTAGAAAAAGCTGCATGGTTTTGAAGTACAGAACAATGCAGCTTTTTCTAACCATACAGCTTTTCTAACACAAAATATACTTTTAAATCATGTATACTCTGTCTAATCTAGGCTATAATTACTGATATATACTATACATATTAAAACAAAATGTCACTAAAGTTCCTTTAGTGACATTTATATATAAATGCTCCTTGGATCTGATGCTCCTGGTTGTAGAGGAGGTGAGAGCACTTCTACAAACAGTAAAAATTGAACTATTGCAGTTTTGAAACGGATAAAGAACCGCACTAATGCAAGACACCAGTGAAAATTGGGTTGACAAATTAACTGCACAACGTAAAGTGACAGTCTACACCAGATTATTTATTGTTTAAAAAGATAGATTATTCCTTTATTACCCATTCCCTAGCTTTGCATAAGCAACACTGTATATTAATACACTTTTTACCTCTGTGATTACCTTGTATCTAAACCTACTGCACACTGCCCCCTTATTTCAGTTCTTTTAAAAGACATCCATTTTATCCAATCACTGGAACTCCACATGCATGAGCACAGTATATATATATATGAAACACGATGAACTAACACTCTCTAGTGGTGAAAAACTGTCAAAATGCCCTGAGAGAAGAGGCATCCTTCAAGGGCTTAGAAATTAGCATATGAACCTCCTAAGTTAGCTTTCAACTATGAATACCAAGAGAACAAAGCAAAATTGGTGATAAAAGTAAATTGGAAAATTATTTAAAATTACATTCTCTATCTGAATAATGAAGTTTATTTGGACTAGACTATCCCTTTAAGGAATATAATGCGGCACTAATAGCCTTCAAGAATAAGAAATTTGGATATGTTATGGATGACTACAAGAATAAACAAGTTATCGCTGGACATTGGGACCAGAAGAAACGCACAGATACTAACCCCAGGAGACAGAGGAGGGTGTATACTCATCATCGACTTGCTACTGTGGATTCCAGTTCTGGATCTGACACTGAGATTGCAGACCCCCTGGGACAAACTCCCCAACACTCTACAGCAAACCAGTCTTTTTTAGGGGTCACCTACAAGATCTCCCCAAAGATGGGGAGGAGGAGACCACATACGAGGAGGGAAGGCTTTTGGAGGAAGGCCCCCATACCAGCCCTGATACAGGAGGATATAGTGGTAAATATCAGCACATATTCCCTCTCCAAGATTGAACACCAGGTACTCAACAAGGGACTCTCCTTTGTACCCAACAGCTCGACTTTATGAATTTTCATTATTTGTTGACACTATGAAATTCCAACGTCAGTTCAAATTGGGTGACTTTTTTAAGGATAAATCAAGGGAGGAGAGGACATACCCTTTTAAAAGACAGAGTACGTTTTGACCCTACTACTACCACCAACCCCAGTATCCGTACATACCAGACTTGTGCAGCAGGATCTGACCAAATGCAGAAACATGAAGTTCAGGCTTAAATAACATTGGAATTGAGATCTGCCATTGAGAGTCTATCCAAGAACCAAGAGATAGTAATTTGTACAGCGGATAAGGGTGGATGCGGTAGTCATCACAGAACTACAAAGATTATAAGGATGAGATCATCAAACAGTTTAACGGAAGCTGATACTTATAGACTTACTGCCTGGAGATCCAACAACCAGCTTTAAAGACTGATTGAGTTCAGTGATACAAGGAGCATTGGATAGACAAAACTACCAGGGATTGGCTAATAGTGGATCACCCTATTAGACCTATTTTGTACACATTGCCCAAAATCCATAAGGATATGAAATCACCACTTGGTCGTCCAATTGTATTGGCCAGAGGATCACTTCTTCAACCCTTAGCAACATTTGTGGACTATATGCTACAACCCATGGATCCTATTTGAGGGACTCCTGGGCCTTGATTGAGACACTAACACAGATGGCAGACATCAGACCTGATGACACAATAACAAGCATGGATGTCAATAGTCTGTATACCATGATCCCACAAGAAGAAGGCATTCAGGTGATCCTGAGAACCTTACGGAGATATCCATATGTGGGTCCCCCATCTGAATTTATCATTGAGTTGTTGAGGATATGTTTGCAGAACAATCATTTCAGATTTGAGAATTTGTACTTTCTCCAACTCAGGGGTACAGCGATGGGCTCAAACATGGCACCGGCAATCGCAAACTTATACATGGAACACATCGAGGTTGATATATTACACGTGTATGAAAGTCCTGAGATCATTTTGTATCGTAGATACAATGATGACATCCTCCTTATATGGAGAGGTACACAGGAGGGGTTAAACAATTGGGTTGAAACAATGAACAACTCTACATGCTCTATTAAATTAAAAGTGACAGCCAATAAAGAGTCCATAGAATTCCTGGATCTATGCATTTACAAAGAGGGTTAGGGGTTAAATACCACACTCTATCATAAAGAAACTGATTGCAATTCATTCTTCATGCTAACAGCTGCCAACAAAAGTTTGCCTCTTGTGGCTACAGTAATGAAGATATTGTGTTGGCAAAGACAACAGTATCAAATATCACACAGCAATAATTGACACAACACAAACCTTCCAAGGACATCACGTCCACGTATGACTTTCACCACGGTTTACTCACCTCAATTGAGGACGCTGTCTAAGACACTTAAAGGGACAGTCAATTCCAAAAAAACTTTCATGATTCAAATGGGCATGTAATATTTTTTATTTTGTTTATGTTTTTTTATTTATAATTTATAACAACAATGTAAAATAAACAATAGTGAACCTTAATTAGAAGAAGCAATACATTGGTAAACAATACAGTGATAATTTATCACAAATCAATTAGGCGGTCAAACTAGAACACAAATATTAGATCAGCTTCATTTTTACAGAATTATTGGTCCTTAGCTATCCTTTCTTGAGCTTTTCTAGATACATTGTTGGATTTTTTGTGACTGTAATCTAATAACAACAAAAACTGGTGAGTTTACAATTACCATGTAAACTATTAAAGAGCTAATGATTGACCCCGTACTAATTTCAAAAGAAAAAAAAGAGAGAAGAAAAAAAGGAATACATTCCTTAAAAATAACGAAGTTCTCCTTTTTCCTTCCTCTTAACTAAAAATACATATTTTCCTCTGCCTTACTACCAATTACCTACCTGCCTTACTACCAGCTACCTACCTATTTTGGGTGTTTCTGAAGGGGGATATCAGAAAGTCAATTTCATTAGGTGGGAATATTTTAATGAATTTAGACAATTTTTTTAAAAAAAGTGTTATTTCTCTGTCTGAGTTCGGTCTGTGGCTAATTGCTTGACTAAGTATTGTTTTTTTAAGGTGATTTTTACTTCCATAAATTGACGGTGAGAATTTGCTCTTCCATTTCTTGAAGATCAAGTTCCTGGCCGCAAGAATAATCAAGTTTACTATCATAGCATCATTTACAGATACATTCTTGTCTGTCAGAAAAATATCTGTCATCATAAGCTTGAGTGGAGTTACTTTCAACACTTTGAGTAGCCAAAATTCTATTTTACTCCAGAACTGTTGTACTTTGGGGCAATCCCAAATCATGTGTATTAGATCTGCGGCTGGTAAGCTACATTTTGGGCACTTATTAAAGTTTATATTGTACCATCTGTATCCTTTATCTGGAGTATAATAGGTTTGGTATATTAATTTTATGTGGGACTCTCTCTCCAGGTCTCAGCAATAGTAGTGCAGAAAAGCAGGGATAAAGAGCGAGATACATGTATCTCTTGATCAATACTAACAGAGGTAAGATTTGTCCATTTATGAGCTAAATTTTCTAGGTTAGATCCTCCCTTATATGAGACTAAATATGCATACCAAGTAGATATTGAAAAGTGACCTGCTTTAGCCAGAATAGGCCAGCTGTCTAGTTTGCCCCAAGACCATCTCCAGGGAAAATTACTGACTAACTGCATAGCATAGTGTCTGGCTTGCAAGTATGCAAAGAAATCACGATTATTAAGGCCAAACTCTTGTTTCAGCTCTTCAAAGGATTTAATATTTCCATCCTCCTGTCAGGATTTTTCCCTGCTTGGTTTGCCATGTGCTGCTGGCAGCCATTTTACTCACCTCTCTTGCTGACTCTGGGTGCATACTGTGTGATGCTGCTCATTTCCTGCACTTCCTTTTATGGCCAGACTGGTGTACATCATCAGTGTTGAGACAGGGATGCAGGTCTCAGAATTTTGATGTCATCACTTTATTATTTAAAGGGCCTCTGTTCAGTATGCCTTTGCCTTTGCTTGTCTCGAACCTGTTTGTGAGAGCTCCGTGTATTACCTGGCTGTCTGACGTCCCTCCTGGTTCCTGATCCCTGGCTTGTTCCTGACTCTGCTGTTCTCCTTGTTCCTGTTCCGGCTTTTCTGACTACTCGCTTTGGCTCCTGACTCGGCTCGTCTGACTACCAGCTCTGGTTTTTGATTCCTGGCTTGTTTTTGTTTTGTGGACTTTTTATTATTTTTTGCTATTAATAAAGGTGTGATTATTTTTGCACTCTTGTCTCAGTCCGATTCCTGACACCTCCGGATTAATGAGCTGTGATACCAGATAGAGCCCATGCCTATGCTAGTTCTGCAGTAATAAAGATTATGTGCCCTCTTAATACTCTGGGTTACCTAAGAAAGTTTGATATCTAGGAATATTAATATTTATTTCAACTTGCGCTCCAATCTTGCTCCAGGCCTGGATTATCGTATAGATTGTTTTATATGATTTGACTTGTTTAGGGATTAAATAACAAGGAACGTGAAGCAGAGATGTCGGCTGGAAAGGATACATCATGTTAGATTCTAGCCCGTTATCTGTGAAGTGGTCTGACTCCATAATCCAGTCGACTGCAATACGGCCTAAGAAGACCAGATTATAGAGATATAAAAAGAGATATATAAAAAAAAAGAAGGGAGCGAACAAAAGGGGCCTTACTGCTTGTACCTTTTTAACTACTAAAAACATAATTATAATTACAATTGGGGTCATGGCCTGACTAAACTTAAATTTACTGTCAATTGATCCCATGTTCAGCTAGCTTTCTCCCTGCCTGCAGAATCAAAAAAGAAAATTTGGCCCCCTAGCGACAATTTGAGTCTGGCAGGGTAAATAATTGTAGCCTGCCACCCAGCTTTTATCATTTTGCTGCAGATTCCTTTTCAAGGAAGTCTCAAAAGAGAAATCTTGAAAGAGCAAAATTTTAGTGCCATTGTAAATAGGTTGATTTTTGCGGTAATATTGTAAGAATAACATTTTGTCTTGAAAATTCAAAAACCTAGCAATAATTGGTCTCGGCCTGGCAGAGTTTCCAGAGCTAACCATGGGTCTACCCAGTCTGTGGACTCTTTCAATGATAAGAGGTGTCTGGGGTGGAGGGATGTTTAACAATTGAGGCAAAGTAAGTGTCATAAATTTCATGAGATCTTTTTGCTGGGTGGATTCTGGTTAAACAACAATTCTAAGATTATTCCTTCTCGACCTATTTTCTAGGTCATCTACCTTAGCCTGGATTTTGGTTATCTCACTCTGGTTGCCCTCAATCTTTGGAATGTAAGAGTTTGTTACGTCTTCTAGGTCTGATATTATTTGTTCTGCTTCCTGGAGCCTTTTAAAAAAATTGCCTTACTTCTTCTGTTAATAATGAAATATCCTGCTTGATTTCATTCTTTAAAAGGTCAAACTTGGGAGATATAGCTTCTAGTACACTGGAAACTAGAGCTTGTGAGTCTTGAGTGATCAAAATATTTTGAGTATTTGTTGAGGTAGTTTCTGCTTGAGTTTCTGCGGGGGCTTCTATAAGGTGCTTATTCCTGCGGTCCCTGTGCTTAGCTGCCATGCCTGGATTATTTCTAGAAGTGAGGGATGGTGACGTGATGTATTTATCCATAAGACTGGTGCGATTATAAAAGCTGAAACAAAGCAAAAAAAAAAAAAGGACCCGAGTGCCAGAGAATAGGAAAGAAACAGTTCCAAAAAAAAAAGGACTGTTAAAGTGGAAAAAAAGAGGGATGTGAAGGAGAAAAAGCCGTTTATCTAATATACCGTGAAAGAAAACAGAAAAAAGGATTACGTGATAGCGTGGTTAGATTAGACCAGATTATGGCAACTAATACAGGAAGATCTATGCAACCTCAGGATCCTAGAGCACGACCTCAACAGATACAATTGATCAGTCTGGATCAAGAACTAAACACTTGTGATGTTACAAATAAGACCTGAATTTTTAGGAAGCTTATAAGGATATTCCCTATTTGCTGTGATTGCCAAGTATACTGTAATGGCTTTCCTCTATAAATACAGCAACTCTGCAGAGAAAGAATCCCTGTAAATAACTGAGACTTATGTTAAGCTAGACTCCAGAAGGAAATAACACTTTTACTAGTATATATATATATAAAATTGCAATTATGTCTTAAAGGGACTATAATGAGCTATTGGCTCTCTTTAGACTAAGACATCCATTTGCTTAAAAGACCTCCAGGAATCTTTCACCATATATCTTCAGTAATAAAACAACTTAATCTGAAGTTGCCATTGGCAATAGGTAGGTGATTTTGATATAATTGCTTTATTGCTTATAGCAAAAGGCCTCACACATTCCTTGTATGTAATTTAACCTCTTAAGGACATATGACGGAATTTTTCCGTCATAAAACAATTGAGCAAACTGAAAGCTGTGTCCTTAAAGGGTTAAGGAAGAAGTCTGCTGTGAATCCTTATACCTAAGGCATAATTCAATTGTTCCTATACCCATATATTTATACCCCTCCTTCGAAACATATAATTATTATTATTATATGCAAGTATCAGCAAAAGGACAAGCAAGGCCTTATAATAAAGGCACAGACTAAATAAAGTTCAGAAGCATACAGTAAAACTGCTCTTCATACATGCAGAAATAGAATTAGGTTGATAAACTCCCATTGGTGTGGTTTTCATGAGCCAATGCTTTGAGTATTGCCCTTGAAAAGTTTTAAGTTCAATAAACTCCTAACTCGGTTACAGGAGCAGCATGGTACCAAGTTTTAAATGTGGGGAAGATATACAGCCCCAATAACCTATGTGGCTATCAAAGTATGCTCCTCTGCACAATGATGAGACCCGCAGCCCCGCCACATCCAGATATAACAAAGTTTATGAAAGGTGTTTTCTTTTTTTAAGCAGAGTAAAGCAAAAATCAAAAAAGCTGCCTCACCCTCCATCAATGTGTTCCGTCAGGACCAGTCCTTCATCCAGACCGATCTATTTCAAAACGACCTCTGCAACAGCTATATCTTTAATCTGCAGGCGTCATAAGCCCATCGCCCCCTCCGGAACCCAGTGTGGAGGTTGAGAGTAGTATTCTGCGAAAAGATCGCCCGCCTCGGCTGTATCCAAGCAGACCTGTCGTTCATAGGCTCACTGACACTGCGTCAATACCCGCTGACTCCTCCTCGCAGCACCGGTGGGAAGCAAAAAACTGAGGACACAGCAAGTACTTCCGTTACTGCTAGCCTTAGCGAGCACACACTGCTGTCGACCCTCCATATGCAGCATCCGTGGATGGAGGGGACAAACGGCGAGGCCAAATCTCTAAGTCAGGTACAGTGTAAAAAGGATTGCTTGCCGAGTTAGTTTGACTTGCGGAAGAGAAAGCGTGTTGGGGTGAGTGTGGGTTGGCTTGCTCTATTCATCAGAACGTTATTAGTGTCTCTAGCTTTCTACCCCCCTCGCATAGAGTGAGTATGGGGGGGGGAACCGACATAGGTGTTTCTTAAACCTTGGGAGAGAATACACACTAAGGTCCTATGTGTATCTTTAGGTAGGAAAGTTCTTTTCAAGCGTGAATGGTAGTTTACTCTGTGGGAGGCCTTTCAAAGCTTATCCAAGCCGACTGCAGACTTTTCCCTCATTCGCTGAGGTATCTGGCGCGAGAACCCGCCACTGGATTGACTGCAGGGGAAAGAAGCCTGCACAGCACAGCACAACCTATGCACAGGCTCCTCCTCTTCCTCCAGGGCATGTAATTTTAAACAACGTTCCAATTTATTTTTATCACCAATTTTGCTTTGTTCTTTTGGTATTCTTAGTTGAAAGCTAAACCTAGGAGGATCACATGCTAATTTCTTAGACCTTGAAGGTCGCCTCTAATTTAAATGCATTTTGATTGTTTTTCACCACTAGAGGGTATTAGTTCACATGTTTCATATAGATAACATTGAGCTCATGCACGTGAATTTACCATGGAGACAGCTCTGATTGGCTAAAATGCAAGTCTGTCAAAAGAACTGAAATAAGGGGGCAGTCTGCTGAGGCTTAGATACAAGGTAATTACAGAGGTAAAACGTGAATAATTATAACTGTGTTGGTTATACAAAACTGGTGAATTGCTAATTAAGGGATTATCTATCTTTTAAAACAACAAAAAATCTGGTGTTGACTGTCCCTTTAAGAAGGATTGGCATTTTATTAACAGTGATGCCTCTTTACCTTTTGATACATGTGCACCACCAAGGACGGGGTTTAATCGAGGTAAAAACCTCGGGGATCTTTTGATGCATACTGACCCCCAACATTGTTACAAAACAGAAACTTGGTTAAAACCAAAAAAACTTGGATCATTTAGGTGCCCTAGCTGCAGGACATGTCACTCTAGGAGGGAGTGACTTTAGACGCCCACATACCAATCAGAGGTTTAGGATTAAACATTATTTGACCTGCACTACAAAATGTGTAATATATATGCTCAGTTGCATTTGTGGTCTGTTTTACATCGGGAAAACGACAGACGATAAAAAAAACGTATGGCCAATCATAGGAGTGCCATTTGGGCTGCCATAGACAAGGGTAACGGCAATCAACCTGTAGCCAGGCACTTTGCGGAGAAGGGCCACACTGTCAAGGACCTACGCTTCCAACTGATAGATCATGTTCCCCCTCTGAAGTGGGGTGGGAATAGGGACCAGCGCCTTTTACAACTAGAAGGCAGCATGATGGCTCTACAGGCTTTATACGGTACAACCCAGGGGCCTTTACACAAATGTGGACTGGCACTGCTTCTTGTAGATAGACTTTGATTTATTGATCTTATTAATCTGATCCGTATATAATTGCTTAGTTTAATTTCCCCCATGATGTAAGTGTAATGAGAAATTTAAGATATATTTATATGGATGTACCATACACATAGGGGAAATTTACATATGCTCCCTGATGCTAGCTTTATCTATGTGTTTAATTCTATATGATTTTGATAATCTGGTCCGTTTATAATTGCTTAGTGTACTTTCCCCATGATGTAACTAATATGAGACATTTAAGATATGTATATGGATGTAACATACACATAGTGAAAATTTATGTCTGCTCCCTGATGCTAGCTTTATCTATTTGTTTAATTCTATATGTTTAACTAGACTTTTGTATTGCATTTTTAATTTTTTTTTTTTTAAATACTTCGATCAGTTTGTCTACATGTAGGTAACTCTGAGGATACATTTGCAGCGATATCTTAGACAATAGCTGGTATATACTGTAGACTTGTTATCTCTATTACTAGGTCCAATATAGGACTATAGGTACACCTATAGGAGTTGAAAGTGATTACATTTGTATCTTTATACACATCTATACATTGATTTGGATACCGTTATGTCTAATAGTTTTTGATACATTTATGATACATTCCCTTGTTGTTACACATAGTTTGAGGGCGGGGCTTAAGAAGCCATTTTCTCAGTGCAGGAATAACAACTGAGGTTTGTGATTATATTAAATAGAGAATTTGTTTTTATCACTAGCAAGGATTGATGTTCTGCAAATGGTCCCACTTTACTACACTATATCTTTATTATTGCACTGTATAATATTAACACAGGATTAGTAACTATGAGCATTCACAATGTATTTGTTTTTTTCTATGGTTGCTATGGCAACAGTGGGTGTTTTTTTGCACAGTGGGTGAGGTTTCAATGGGTATAAAATGTTTGATTCACTCTGTACAATTGTTGGTCTGATGAAGGGGTGAACACCCCGAAACGTCACTTGTTTATATGGAATAAAACACTTTTTATTTCACCTGTATCAAGTCCAGTGAGTGCTTGTGTTATAACTTGGATATATATGTGTGTTTTAGGTTATGCATTTAACCCTTTGTTTTAAACATTTCTACAATTTTTTTCTGTATTTCTGGCTGTCAATTTTAATCCCTGAAGACAAACATATTTTTCAGTTTTTGCAACCAAACTATTTTTAAACTTCCTCCATTTGTTACAATTCCAGTTTGGCTTTTAAACATTGCACACAATCAATACATTTGGCTGCCTTTTTCTTTTGGCACCATAATAACAGACTTTTACTCATAACGTCCGAATGTTATTGAAGCATGCATAACACAAACCTAGTGTGACTCACAAACAAACCTTAATGCAAAATGTACACAACAAAAACACATTCCTTAATTGAGATTTTATCATTTACCATTTATAGCAACAAAATATAATTGAAAAAAAACTATAAGAAACTATTACATTCAGAAACTTTCATTAGTGAAGTTGGTAAACAGGCCTACATAGCATAGCTTGTCAGTGGCCTGCTAGTTTAGGTATTATATGGGCATTAAATAAAAAAAAAAATCTTTTTAAGCTACATTAACTAATTACTTACCAGCTTTGTTCATTGTTAATCAGTTCAGGTTTCCCTCCGGTACTTTGCATTGTGTCTGGGAACATCCTAACTTTTTTGTATACTTTCCCATGTTTGTTTTAGTCTGCAATAGATTTTTTTTTTGTGATCTATATTTGGGTTTCGCTGCCACGCAGCAAACACTAGTAGCAGGAAATGATTCTCAGAAGGATTTGGCTAGGAATATTCAGTTAGTTAAAGTAGCAGTGCCACTTACTAGATCAATCAGCTGAGAAAATCTCATTAGTGCAGCAGCACTGGGACTGGGTAATGTGCAATAAGCTGCCTTAGCTGGCAAAGACATATGGTCTATTTGTAGTTAATAAATGACCAGAACTAAATGACTTTATTACCTTTATAGTTTATTTTACAGAAAAGGTAAAACAATAAATGTAGGAAATTCTGTAAACCAATACAGGTTTGCCTAGGGCAGGGTGGCAAAACTTTTCTAAAAATATTCTCTCAAGTGCCTATGGTGTCATCTTAAAATGTAAAGAGACATTAAAGAAACATTAAAGTTAATTTTCCTTTTTAATCCAAAAAATAATAAACTCTTAAAGGAACAGTGAACACCTTGTTAATTTGTTTAAAAAAACAGATATTTATTGTAATTACATCTTGCTTGCTGCAATTGTTTTGTCGGGGTGAACCAAAACAGACACTACACTAGCGGCTAGATTTAGAGTTCTGTGGCCAAAGGGGTGCGTTAGCTACGCGTGCTTTTCCCCCCCCCCGCACCTTTTAAATACCGCTGGTATTTAGAGTTCACAGAAGGGCTGCGTTAGGCACCAAAAAAGGGAGCGTAGAGCATATTTACCGCCACTGCAACTCTAAATACCAGCGTTGCTTACGGACGCGGCCAGCTTCAAAAACGTGCTCGTGCACGATTCCCCCATAGAAAACAATGGGGCTGTTTGAGCTGAAAAATAACCTAACACCTGCAAAAAAGCAGCGTTCAGCTCCTAACGCAGCCCCATTGTTTCCTATGGGGAAACCGTTCCTAAGTCTGCACCTAACACCCTAACATGTATCCCGAGTCTAAACACCCCTAACCTTACACTTATTAACCCCTAATCTGCCGACCCCACTATCGCTGACACCTGCATTACACTTTTAACCCCTAATCTGCCGCTCCGTACACCGCCGCAACCTAAGTTATCTTTATGAACCCCTAATCTGCTGCCCCTAACACCGCCGACCTCTATATTATATTTATTAACCCCTAATCTGCCGCCCCCGCTATCGCTGACCCTTGCATATTATTATTAACCCCTAATCTGCCGCTCCGTACACCGCCGCAACCTACGTTATCCCTATGTACCCTTAATCTGCTGCCCCTAACACCGCCGACCCCTATATTATATTTATTAACCCCTAATCTGCCGCCCCCAACGTCGCCTCCACCTACCTACAATAATTAACCCCTAATCTGACGACCGGATCTCACCGCTACTCTAATAAATGTATTAACCCCTAAAGCTAAGTCTAACCCTAACACTAAGTTAAATATAATTTAAATCTAACGAAATAAATTAACTCTTATTAAATAAATTATTCCTATTTAAAGCTAAATACTTACCTGTAAAATAAACCCTAATATAGCTACAATATAAATTATAATTATATTGTAGCTATTTTAGGATTAATATTTATTTTACAGGCAACTTTGTAATTATTTTAACCAGGTACAATAGCTATTAAATAGTTAATAACTATTTAATAGCTACCTAGTTAAAATAATTACAAAATTACCTGTAAAATAAATCCTAACCTAAGTTACAATTAAACCTAACACTACACTATCAATAAATAAATTAAATAAACTACCTACAATTATCTAGGCAGATGCCATTGTTATACCATGAGTGCTCTCCATCACTGACTGTATATATACATATTCATATATATTTAGACGTGAATATGTTTGTATCTCAATGTAAACCCTTTGCCTGCCTTTTTTTCTTATAACGCCTGAGACCTCATATCTTTCAGCCCTTAACTTTTTTATGCATTTAAAAAATAAAATTAATTTAGTGTTTTTACAAGTGTAACTGTACCTTGTAATTCATTTTTGATTTGTTTTGTGACACATTTTTTTTTTTTTTGCGAAAACAGTTAACCAGAGCTCTGAGGACGTGATATCCCGGAGTGTGTTAACTTCAGTTTCGCTCAAGCAATTGCATTTACTTTCAATTGGTAATACAAGCGCTACATCTGTTGAATGCAAACAGCCGTGATAAACCCTTTTTCGTTAGCACGCCACTCGTAATTTGGCCCTGTGTAGTTCAAGAGTCCTGCAAAAATGACATGCCCTAACAACTGAGTGCTTATAACAGTCCTACTACAATGTCCCTTTAAGCAAAATGTTATTGTTATTTCTGATAGACCCCTCAGAAAACGATGCAAACATTTTGATGCCTTGGTGAGCACAAATGTATCATTTTGAAAAATATTAATTGTTCATAAATAATAGTCAAATTCTTTTTATTTCCACAAAACACACACAAACACACCAGCGCCCCCACACACAAACGTGTTCATACACAGGCGCACATGCACACACATACAAACACACCAGCACCCATCCACACAAACATGTGCATACCCACAAAATACCAGCGCATACACACACCAGTACCCCCCACATAAATATTCACATGCGTACACCCACAGAAGTAAACACGTGCATCATACATATGCATGCGTGAACACACACACAAATATACATGCACCCACACATTTATGCACATACACATGCTTGTGCACACACAGAAACATACCAGGACCCACACACACACAAACATGAGCACACACACATAGAAACACACCAGACCCCACACAAACACACTAGACCCCACACACACACCTGCACCCACACAAACATGCACAAACACATCAGCACCCACACAAACATGCACAAACACATCAGCACCCACACAAACATGCACACACCCAAACACACCAGCACCCTCACAAACATGCACACACACAAACACACCAGCACCCACACAAACACAAACACACCAGCACCCTCACAAACATGCACACACACAAACACACCAGCACCCACGCAAACATACACACACGCAAACATACCAGCACCCTCACAAACATGCACAAACACACCAGCACCCCAACACACTCAAACATGTACAAATACATCAGCACCCCCACACACAGACATGCGCATACACATTCGCACACACATAGAAACACACCAGCACCCACAGAAACATTCACATACACATGCCCGCATACACACACACAAATACACCAGCGCCCCATCACACACACAAACATGCACATACGCATGCGTGCGTGCCCACACCCACAAATATGCACATACAGATTCAAGTGTGCACACACTCACAAATACACCAGCACCCACACACACAAACATGCACATACAGATGCAAGCGTGCACACACTCACAAATACATCAGCACCCAAACACACAGACATGCACATACAGATGCAAGTGTACACACACTCACAAATACACCAGCACACACACAAACATGCATGCACACACAAACATGCACAGAAACATACAAATGCACCCACACAAACATAGAAACACACCAGCACCCATAGGTATATACGCACACACATGTGCACACGCACGCACAGTTTTATGAGAACTATTACTGAAGAAAATATTAATTTTATTTCTCTATTCTTGCAACATAAATAGGGTTTCATATGACTAATTATCTCTCTCTCTGCACATGTGAGCCTGCAAGTTTTAGAATGTTAAAATGTTTTAGGTCATTGTTTCTCAACCATGGTCCTCAAGTACCCCTAACAGTCCAGGTTTTCATTATAGCTGAACCAGTGTGCAGGTGAAGTATTCAGCTGCTCAGTAACACCATGGTTACTAACTTGCTATCAGCCATAAGCTGATTATTTCACCTGTGCACTAGTTCAGCTTTAATGAAAACCTGGCCTGTTGGGGGTACTTGAGAATGGTGTTTTGCAATTGGACAGAGGGGTGTTTCTGATAATTGTTAAACGATCTGAATTCTATTTGTATAAAAGCATAATGGGTAAAGTTTTTTTTTAAACATCACTGAGAAGGAGTATAGCTGTAACACAGGGGCCTTGTGCTAACAATTTACGCCTAGATTTAGAGTTCTGCGTTAGCCGTCAAAACCAGCGTTAGGGGGTCCTAACGCTGGTTTTTACCGCCCGCTGGTATTTAGAGTCAGTCATTAAAGGGTCTAACGCTCACTTTGCAGCCGCGACTTTTCCATACCGCAGATCCCCCTACGCCAATTGCGTATCCTATCTTTTCAATGGGATCTTTCTAACGCTGGTATTTAGAGTCTTGGCTGAAGTGAGCGTTAGAAATCTAACGACAAAACTCCAGCCGCAGAAAAAAACCAGGAGTTAAGAGCTTTCTGGGCTAACGCCGGTTCATAAAGCTCTTAACTACTGTGCTCTACAGTACACTAACACCCATAAACTACCTATGTACCCCTAAACCGAGGTCCCCCCACATCGCCGCCACTGTATTACATTTTTTTAACCCCTAATCTGCCGACCGCACACCGCCGCCACCTACATTATCCCTATGTACCCCTAATCTGCTGCCCCTAACACCGCCGACCCCTATATTATATTTATTAACCCCTAATCTGCCCCCCCAACGTCGCTGCTACCTTACCTACAATTATTAACCCCTAATCTGCCGACCGGACCTCACCGCTACTATAATAAAGTTATTAACCCCTAATCCGCCTCACTGCCGCCTCAATAACCCTATAATAAATAGTATTAACCCCTAATCTGTCCTCCCTAGCATCACCGACACCTAACTTCAAGTATTAACCCCTAATCTACCGACCGGACCTCACCGCTACTCTAATAAATGTATTAACCCCTAAAGCTAACTCTAACCCTAACCCTAACACCCCCCTAAGTTAAATATAATTTAAATCTAACGAAATAAATTAACTCTTATTAAATAAATTATTCCTATTTAAAGCTAAATACTTACCTGTAAAATAAACCCTAATATAGCTACAATATAACGAATAATTACATTGTAGCTATTTTAGGATTTATATTTATTTTACAGGCAACTTTGTAATTATTTTAACCAGGTACAATAGCTATTAAATAGTTAATAACTATTTAATAGCTACCTAGTAAAAATAATTACAAAATTACCTGTAAAATAAATCCTAACCTAAGTTACAATTAAACCTAACACTACACTATCAATAAATTACTTAAATAAAATACCTACAATTATCTACAATTAAACCTAACACTACACTATCAATAAATTAATTAAATCCAATACCTACAAATAAATACAATTAAATAAACTAACTAAAGTACAAAAAATAAAAAAGAACTAAGTTACAAAAAATAAAAAAATATTTACAAACATTAGAAAAATATTACAACAATGTTAAACTAATTACACCTACTCTAAGCCCCCTAATAAAATAACAAAGCCCCCCAAAATAAAAAAATGCCCTACCCTATTCTAAAATTAAAATAGAAAAGCTCTTTTACCTTACCAGCCCTTAAAAGGGCCTTTTGCGGGGCATGCCCCAAAGAATTCAGCTCTTTTGCCTGGAAAAAAAAACATACAATACCCCCCCTCAACATTACAACCCACCACCCACATACCCCTAATCTAACCCAAACCCCCCTTAAATAAACCTAACACTAAGCCCCTGAAGATCTTCCTACCTTATCTTCACCACACCGGGTATCACCGATCCGTCCAGGCTCCGATGTCTTGATCCAAGGCCAAGCGGGGGGCTGAAGACGTCCATCCTCCGGCTGAAGTCCTGATCCAAGCGGCGGCTGAAGAAGTCCATCTTCGGGCAGAAGTCTTCATCCTATCCGGGTAGAAGAGGACATCCGGACCGGCAAACATCTTCATCCAAGCGGCATCTTCTATGTTCTTCCATCCGATGACGAGCGGCTCCATCTTCAAGACCTCCGGCGCGGATCCATCCTTTTTCAGCTCAAACTGTCCCATTGTTTCCTATGGGGGAATCGTGCACGAGCACGTTTTTGAAGCTGGCCGCGTCCGTAAGCACCGCTGGTATTTAGAGTTGCAGTGTCGGTAAATTATGCTCTACGCTCCCTTTTTGGTTATGACAAGTAGAGTCTATGATTAAGGCTAATTAAAGCCGAAACATGTTAGACATGTCTATCAGGAGTGTGCTGTGTTTTTATTAATATGCCTTGTTTTAAGAAGAAGTAATAAAGTAATTTTTAAGTTTTACACCTGTGCCGTTTTCCTTTGGTGATTGCTGCAATACGGCATAGGAGAGTGCCGTCCGGCCAGGTTTAAGTAAGACTTATTTTTGCAAACAAATCCCAGTGGCATCTGGGTTACCCCACAGGACTTCCAAAGTGGGCCGCCAGGACCGGTGACACCCCAACTGAAGGAGACATTCCCTAGATCTTACGGAGCGGAGGATTTTGCAATACCCCGATACCAGAGGCAGAGAGGAAGTCACGTGACCGAACAGGCCGGGTGACGTCAGACGCCGACACACTGGTGAGGGGAGAGGAGGCAGAGCGGCAGTAGTCGGCACCTTCAAATTGAAATATTGGAGTAGAGAAGCCGTGAAGAGCCGCTGGGAGCCAGCCTAGCAGCACTTTGTCCTTCCGAAAACGACAGAGGGAGATTGGACGATCCGGATAGTGATCGGAGAAGATAGGGTGTCACCGAGAGCGGTAAGATTCCTTCAGCTCACTACATAGTGTGCAACTTTTTTGGTATTTACTCTATCTCTGATATGGACTGAGCATAAAGGGACACTAGAACACTTTTGGATTACAGTATTAATACGAATGTCACTTCTGAAGGTTGTAATAACATAGTGACAACTGTGGGATGAGCATTAATGTGAATAAGTGACAACTATAGTCACTTTAAAGTAATAAGCTTTCTTCACTTCATTATTACTTCGTACCTGAACACCACAAGTTTTGATAATAGAGTAATAGTGTTAAAAGGTAATTTACAACATGGCTACCAGCAATTATTATTCACTCTTACCCTTAGAGGAATTGGAAAAAAGCAGACCCACATTAAAAGACATATTCAATCCTGATAATGAGGTTAAGGAAATTTCAGAGGTGTTCTTAAAAATGGAAAAAGCTCTGATGAAAGAGTATCAAACATGGTGGGATAAAAAATCACTAGAAAAATATATAGATCTAAATATGATACCTCGGGGCCTAAGGTTAAAGAAAAGGCCAACTTTCCTACAGGTGGATGATGCTTTTCTTAATGAGTGGAACGACATACTCACAGAGTGCTCAATAAGGCTTATGCACCTAATAATAAAACACAAAGAACAAAAACTGATGGAGGCAAGACATTCCATACAAGACATACAAAAAGATCTAAACAGCTTTGTGGGACATAACAGTTATGAGAAACTAGACAATCTACTTAAACAAACCGTAGACAATATGAAAAGAGACATTGATAAATTAAAGTTTCGTAAATTTACGAGGGATTCAGAGGATTATACCCATAATAGGGTTTACCTAAAGAATATACAACAGAACAAAAGAAACAGACGACAACGTAGGCAGTACAGAGGGAGTGACATAGAGCCCAAAGAGACACAAATGCAACAACAGCCTTCAAGTACCAAGAAACAAGTGACTTTTTCAGACACGGACCCTGAGTCTAATGATGAATATGAAGTACAAGAGTTTGTGGACTTTATGACAAGTGGGCCCTCATCAGATGAGGCCGAATTAACTAATGATATTGATGTGATAAATACATTAGACATACACCATAACCCACAGCCCCAACTTCCACAGGCAAAAGCAAATGAAGGCACACACAAACATAAGCAGGCTGGTAGAAATAGATATGGCAGAGTTCTTGAGAAAGATGGACACCCTAAACAAGGGGTAAACATAGAGCAGCCGCAGGTTTTTCACGAGGCCGCAGCCGGACAGGGAGGGGGCGGAAGGGGGAGAGGTGGGATACTCAGATCTCAAACGATGCAGGGAGGAGAGCAGCCCCAGGCTCAGAGGGAGAGGTACACATTAAGGAGAGGGAAGAAGAACAAATACAGAGTTTAAAAATAATAAACTTATCAAGTGTCACATTAGAAGAATCAGAGTTAGAAGTACTTAGGTTGGGTCTTAATTTTGTACCCTCAGTAGATTTTGACGTGTTCGAGACTTTGCTTGATGTGAACAGATTGGTTCGCAAATTAACATTAAAAAAGTTTTTCAATACAGAATTGGTAGAGTCAGATGCTGCACAGACTAAAATCAATGTTGATAGACGGGAGGAGAATGATTACTTTCAGGTTAAGGATGCAGTGGATTTTTTATCTCTGTACCAGTTGGAAAAGGATAGTAACATACATGATAACATCAAAAACTCACACATAGGCTATAGACCCAAGTCTACATTTTACCCCACTAGAAATCGAGGGAATATATTAGAACAATTTCACAAGAGAGTGGAGGAAGACTTAGTGATATTGAAGTCACAGGGAAAAAGCCATAGAGAGAACCTTACAGCCAAACAGAAGGCCGGCCTAAAACTTCTGAAACAAAGGGTTGATGTGGTAATAAAAAATTCGGACAAGGGAGGCTCCATTGTAATTATGGATAGAAGCTCCTATATCCAAGAGGCGTTGAGACAACTCAATGATGAGGAGGTGTACCTTGTGTTACGGGGGAACCCGGTTTTGTCCTTCCAAAAAGAGATGAGGAGTTTGCTGGATGACGGGCTGGAGCTTGGGATAATAGATCCGGATACCTTTGATTACTTAATGGTGGAGGAGCCGGTTACCCCGATCTTCCACCATTTGCCAAAGGTGCATAAGACATTGGAGGATGTCAAGGGACGTCCTATAGTGTCTGGTATAGGGTCCCTCTTTGAGAACCTGTCTAACTGGATAGAATCTCTGCTCCAGCCCGTCGTCTGGAAACTGCCATCATTTCTAAGAGATACCAAGCACCTGTTAAATTTAACAGAAGAATTGGTTTGGGAGCCAAATTATAACTGGCTCACCATAGACGTGGTGGGACTTTATTCAGCTATCCCCCACAAGGAGGGCCTTGAAGCTGTTAAATATATGTTAGACAGCTTCAGTGATTACGACACCAACCTTAAAAGTTATATTTTGCGAACGCTCCTATTTTTACTAACTCACAATTATTTTGAGTTTAACGGCTTGTTTTACCTGCAGAGACGTGGGACAGCCATGGGGGCAAAATTTGCCCCGGCCTTTGCAAACATCTATATGGGCTGGTGGGAGCTGTCCCACGTCTATGCAGATGACAATCCCTTCAGAGACTCAATTGTAGCATACAAGCGCTACATTGACGATTTGATAATGGTTTGGTCAGGTACGGAAGCAGAGAGTGTATCCTTTATGGAATACCTAAACTGCAATAGAGCTGGTTTGCAGTTTACTTATGCCTTTGATGTCAAGAAAGTACCATACCTAGATGTGGAATTGGAAGGTGACAGAGCAGAGAGAGCAGTAATATCCACCCTGTATGTAAAACCAATTACGGCTAATGCATTTCTGCATGCAAAGAGCTGTCATCCACGCCATATGAATTATGGAGTGGCAAAGGGACAGTTCATAAGGCTGAAACGCAACTGCTCTAGAGAAACAGATTACCAAGTAGAAAGCAAGTTGTTATGGAAAAAACTTAAAGCCAGGGGTTACCCGGATGGGCCTTTGAGAAAGGCTTATTTTGATGTACAAAAAATCTCTAGGGAAGATCTACTAAAGCCAAAAGCATCAGGTGATTGTACAAAAAGGCAAAGTGAGATTACATTTGTGACAAACTACTCAAATCAGTACAGGGAGGTTTGCGAGATTATTAGGAAAAATTTGCCAATCTTAAGGGCAGACGAAGCATTGAAAGGAGTGATAGATAAAGGTTGCCAATTTGTTTCAAAAAGAAACTTAACAATAGGCAACATTGTGTCACCCAGTGCCCTTAGGAAATTACAGAAGGAAAGTAGTTGGCTTAGCTGTAAGGGACACTATAAATGTGGTTCACATGGCTGCACTGCATGTGGATATACCACCAGTGGCAAGGTGTTTCAGTCATGCTATACGCAACGAGTTTTTGATTGTAACTATTGTACCAACTGTCGTTCTGAATTTGCAATTTATGCAATCACCTGTACATTCTGTCAGAAACAGTATATAGGGTGCACGACACGAGAGACACGTGAACGGATACGTGAACATTTGAATGACATTGAGAAAGGGAGGACAGCAACAGGGGCATCTAAGCATTTTATCTATGAACATGGAGGTAGTGTTAAAACATTTACCTGGATGATTATAGATATTATTAAAAACAAACCTAGAGGAGGCAATAGAGTAAAGGAGCTATATAAAAAGGAGGCTTTTTGGATTTTCAAATTGAACACACGAATGCCGAAAGGCCTAAATATCGAGACTGATCTCATTAATCACTGGCAATAATCTATTGAAAATCTAATATACAGCAAAGATATTGTGTTCCATTTGTACTTTCCTAACTGCACCAAAACTATGCCCCAAAAGAATAGATAAAAGCATTTCTCTAAGGATAACATCATAATAAATATCACTGGTAATAACCAGGAGGGAATAGAAAATGCCCCCACCTCTGATACCTGATTAGCAAATCTGTATGTTAAATCCACAATAATATTATCAACAATGGGGATCGTGTGTATTAATACCAAGATACATACAAAAGATGTGTTTTGTCAAATTATGGAAATAGAAGTAATGAGAGTAGGAAGACATAATGCCGAAGATAGCAATGGTAATTACTAAAATAAAAGCAAATAATGTTAATTTTTTAGAAATATTGACAACTACTGCAAAGGAATAGTGCATAAAAATTATCTTATCTAATATTGTGCATAAAAAAGGAATTGTGCATAAAAGTTATCTTATCTAACATTACTAAATAGAATATCAATCGGTTATTGTAATAATAAAATATTATTTAGGTGAGCACTAACAAGTAACCAGTATCCTCAGACAAAATAGGGAAAAGGAGCTAGAAACATTTAACACAGACAACCAATCAACACAAAGGGAGTGAAATAAAAGACACCAATTGGTTATGACAAGTAGAGTCTATGATTAAGGCTAATTAAAGCCGAAACATGTTAGACATGTCTATCAGGATTGTGCTGTGTTTTTATTAATATGCCTTGTTTTAAGAAGAAGTAATAAAGTAATTTTTAAGTTTTACACCTGTGCCGTTTTCCTTTGGTGATTGCTCCCTTTTTGGAGCCTAACGCAGCCATTCTGTGAACTCTAAATACCAGCGGTATTTAAAAGGTGCGGGAGAAAAAAAGCATGCGTAGCTAACGCATCCCTTCTAACGCAAAACTTCAAATCTAGGCGTTAGTTTTTTTAGAGTTCCTCATTGGGTTTGACACCCATGCTGTAAGAACAAGTTCACTTTTTACACATTCTTTTTTTTTCTCTCTGGTAATTTTCTGTTTTTTTTGTGGAAGGTAAAGTTTAATCTTCTTTTGATAGGCATTGAGGAAAAGGCATCATATTTCAGAACTGGTCTGTACACACACATACACATGCACACAGATGCACGTAATTACACGACCCACATGCATGTACACATGCACACAATACACAAATACTTTCCATTGTATCAATGTATTGGCCGGATTACGAGTTGAGCGCAAAATATTGCTTACGCTAAATCGATATTTGCGCTCAACTGAGTAATACCAGTGCACGCTAATGTGCGCTGGTATTACAAGTTAGGTGCAATGCGAACGTGACCTCGCTTTCGCATTTCACAGGAAGAATTGCTCTCATGAGAGCGGGCTTCTATAGACTCCAATGGGAGCCTCGTTCTCATGCCGTGAGACACGGCATGAGAACTTTCACAGGCAAAGGAGGTAAGTCGCGCAGAGATGGGCAGTAAATGTAAATATATATGTTACGTTAATGAGAAGGATGAGGGATAATATTACCTTTGAGTAAATAATTATCAAAATTCAAGTGGTTTTGTATTGGTGCTTCTATTTGCTGACCATTGAATTTTAGAGTGTAAGGCAAAAGTATGTAAATACTTTTACAAAAAATGCAAATAGAATTGCTTAAAGGGACACTGTACCCAAAAATTTTCTTTCGTGATTCAGATTGAGCATGAAATTGTAAGCAACTTTCTAATTTACTCCTATTATCAAATTTTCTTCATTCTCTTGGTATCTTTATTTGAAATGCAAGAATGTAAGTTTAGATGCCGGCCCATTTTTGGTGAACAACCTGGGTTGTCCTTGCTGATTGGTGGATAAATTCATCCACCAATAAAAAAGTGCTGTCCAGAGTACTGAAACCAAAAAAAAACTTAGATGCCTTCTTTTTCAAATAATGATAGCAAGAGAACGAAGAAAAATTGATAATAGGAGTAAATTAGAAAGTTGCTTAAAATTGCACGCTCTATCTGAATTACAAAATAAAAAATTTGGGTTCAGTGTCCCTTTAAAGGGCAGATTGCCTGACTAGAAATGTACTGAAACAAAGGTAAAGTGTATCAAATTCATACAAAATATCAACCAGTCATACAAAATAACTTTATTGGGAGAAAGAAATCATAAATAAAGTCCGTCCAAGCTGTACACCACACACTTTAAAAGTAGCTCAAATTCAGTGTTATAAAGAAATAGCAGCAATTAATACAGTATAGCAGAGTATTGATGTCTGTGATACTTTCAGTATAATAAGTGTTATCGATCATAAAAAAATAAACCTCTTATAAGGTGTTGTATAAAACAATGGATCGTATATAACACAATCTTATATATAGTAGAGTAATCTAATCACAGATACATATGACATTCAACAAATATGAGTAATATTTGCAAGATCAGCTTGTTGTTAAATATCATGTATCTAGATTACATGCAGTGCGGCTGCTAAAGTATAGTAAGGACTCTAATCGATAGTATCATTGATAATAGTGTTAGCAAAATCAACCTGGTGTTGAATATAGTTTCTCAAAGTTACATACAGAGCAACTGCTAAAGTATGTTGTGGACTATGCAATTTGCTAACCTAACATAAAGCTCTTTCTATAGCGGGAACTTATATTACAATTACTCTGGCCCGACGCGTGTTTCACATAACGCTTCCTCGTAGGAGTACTTTCTGGCCGGAGTGGGTGATTTATGTCTTAACCCCTTAAGGACCAATGACGTACAGGGTACGTCCTACAAAAAAATGTCCTTAGCGACCAAGGACGTACCCTGTATGGTTCCTTCAAGCGGTGGAAGCGATCCTGATCGCTTCCAGCCGCTTTCCTGTTATTGCAGTGATGCCTCGATATTGAGGCATCCTGCAATAAAAAATTTTAGCACTCTGTGGCCCTCTCTGCATCGGACATTGATGGCCGTGATCGTTGGTGGGTGGGAGGCCATCAATGTTAGGAAGGAGTAAGAGGGGGACAGGATTATGGGCGGGGTCACCGGGGGCGGGCGCATGCACGGGGTGGGAGTGGGTGGAAACACTACACTATGAGACCTTTTTCCAACATAAAGTGGGAGAGAGGAGGGAGAGAATTTTGCTTTAAGGGATCTGGGAGGGGGTTCGTTTTTTTGGGGGGTAAGCTACACTACAGAAAAATATGAAAAATAAAACAACATTTTATTGTAAACAGGGTACTGGCAGACAGCTGCCAGTACCCAAGATGGTAGAGGGGGAGGGTTAGAGAGCTGTTTGGGGGGGGGGATCAGGGAGGTTGGGGGCTAAGGGGGGATCCTACACAGAAGAATGTTTTTTTTTTTTTTTTTTAAAAAACACAAAATTTTTATTTTTATTTTAGTACTAGCAGACTTTCGGCCAGTACTTAAGATGGCGGGGACAATGGTGGGGTGGGAGAGAGAAGAGAGCTGTTTGGGAGGGATCAGGGGGTGGGATGTCTCAGGTGGTAGGCTGATCTCGACACTAAAGCTAAAATTAACCCTGCAAACTCCCTGCAAGCTAACTAATTAACCCCTTCACTGCTGGGCATAATATACGTGTGGTGCGTAGCGGCATTTAGCGGCCTTCTAATTACCAAAAAGCAACACCAAAGCCATATAAGTCTGCTATTTCTGAACAAAGGGGATCCCAGAGAAGCATTTACAACCATTTGTGCCAGAATTGCACAAGCTGTTTGTAAATAATTTCAGGGAGAAACCTAAAATTTGTGAAAAAGTAAACTTTTTTTTTTTATTTCATCGCATTTGGCGGTGAAATGGTGGCATGAAATATACCAAAATGGGCCTAGATCAATACTTTGGGTTGTCTACTACACTACACTAAAGCTAAAATTTAACCCTACAAGCTCCCTAATTAACCCCTTCACTGTTGGGCATAATACACGTGTGGTGCGCAGCGGCATTTAGCGGCCTTCTAATTACCAAAAAGCAACGACAAAGCCATATATGTCTGCTATTTTTGAACAAAGGGGATCCCAGAGAAGCATTTACAACCATTTGTACCATAATTGCACAAGCTGTTTGTAAATAATTTCAGTGAGAAACCTAAAGTTTGTGAAAAAAGTTGTGAAAAAGTGAACGATTTTTTTTATTTGATTGGATTTGGCGGTGAAATGGTGGCATGAAATATACCAAAATAGGCCTAGATCAATACTTTGGGATGTCTTATAAAAAAAATATATACATGTCAAGGGATATTCAGGGATTCCTGAAAGATATCAGTGTTCCAATGTAACTATCGCTAATTTTGAAAAAAATTGGTTTGGAAATAGCAAAGTGCTACTTGTATTTATTGCCCTATAACTTGCATAAAAAGCAAAGAACATGTAAACATTGGGTATTTCTAAACTCAGGACTACATTTAGAAACTATTTAGCATGGGTGTTTTTTGGTGGTTGTAGATGTGTAATAGATTTTCGGGGTCAAAGTTAGAAAAAGTGTGTTTTTTCCATTTTTTCATCATATATTATAAAAAAAATATGTGTAAGTACAGTAAATGAGTAAGAGGAAAATTACAGCTAAACACAAACACCGCAGAAATGTAAAAATAGACTAAGGGGGTAGTTATCAACGTGTCAACTTTCCTGCCTTCGCCGGCCCAATACGCCCGCCTAAGCTCGCCTACCATCGCCGCCGCGGACCTGAAAAAATTCGCCTAAGTTATCAAAAAAGCTGTCAAAAAGCCGCGCACCAAGTACGGGGCGGTGAGCAGCGGACTGTGAGAGTTATCACTCATCCGATCTCGCTGCTCTTCGGCTTTTTTACAGCTTTCTTGCTAGCCTGTCACTAAGCACCCACACTAAATTACACTGTTCTACCCCCTATACCGGCGCCCCCGGTGCCCCCCGCAACTAAATAAAGTTATTACCCCCTAAACCGCTGCTCCCGGAGCCCACCGCAAGCTACTCTATACATATTAACCCCTAAACCGCCGCTCCTAGACCCTGCCGCAACTCTTATAAATGTATTAACCCCTAAACCGCCGCTCCCGGACACCGCCGCAACCTACATTATACCTAGTAACCCCTATCCTGCCCCCCCTATACCGTCGCCCTCTATAATAAAGTTATTTACCCCTATCCTGCTGATCCTGCACCTCGCCGCAACTTAATAAATAGTTTAACCCCTAAACCGCCGCTCCCGGACCCTGCCGCAACCTATATTAAATTTATTAACCCCTAATCTGCCCCCCCTACACCGTCGCCACCTATAATACATTTATTAACCCCTATCCTGCCCCCCACTACCCTGCCGCCACTGTAATAAATTTATTAACCCCTAAACCTAAGTCTAACACTAACCCTAACACCCCCCTAACTTAAATATTAATTAAATAAATCTAAATAATATTTCTAATATTAACTAAATTAATCTTATTTAAAACTAAATACTTACCTTTAAAATAAACCCTAATATAGCTACAATATAAATAATAATTAATTATTGTAGCTATCTTAGGATTTATTTTTATTTTACAGGTAACTTTCAATTTATTTTAACTAGGTACAATAGCTATTAAATAGTTATTAACTATTTAATAGCTACCTAGCTAAAATAAAGAGAAATTTACCTGTCAAATAAAAACTAACCTAAGTTACAATTACACCTAACACTACACTACACTTAAATAAATTATTCCTATTTAAAACTAAATACTTACCTGTAAAATAAACCCTAAGATACAATATAATTAATAATTACATTGTAGCTATTTTAGGATTTATATTTATTTTACAGGTAACTTTGTATTTATTTGAGCTAGTTAGAATAGTTATTAAATTGGCTGATAGAATCCTATCAGCCAATCGGAATTGAAGGGATGCCATCTTGGATGACGTCCCTTAAAGGAGCCTTCATTCGTCGGTAGTCTGTCGGGAAAGAAGGATGTTCCGCGTCGGCGGGATGAAGATTGAAGACCCCGCTTGGAAGATGACATCGCCCGGATAGAAGACTTCTTCAGCGCCGCTTGGAAGATGACATCGCCCGGATGGAAGACTTCTTCAGCGCCGCCTGGAGGATCACTTCATCGGATGGAAGATTTCTTCAGCGCCCCTTGGAGGATCACTTCTGCCGCTCCGGATCTCCTCTTCAGTTCCATCGGTGGCTCGGCTGAGTGAAGACGACTAAAGGTAGGATGATCTTCAGGGGTTTACAGGGAGTGCAGAATTATTAGGCAAATGAGTATTTTGACCACATCATCCTCTTTATGCATGTTGTCTTACTCCAAGCTGTATAGGTTCGAAAGCCTACTACCAATTAAGCATATTAGGTGATGAGCATCTCTGTAATGAGAAGGGGTGTGGTCTAATGACATCAACACCCTATATCAGGTGTGCATAATTATTAGGCAACTTCCTTTCCTTTGGCAAAATGGGTCAAAAGAAGGACTTGACAGGCTCAGAAAAGTAAAAAAGTGAGATATCTTGCAGAGGGATGCAGCACTCTTAAAATTGCAAAGCTTCTGAAGCGTGATCATCGAACAATCAAGCGTTTCATTCAAAATAGTCAACAGGGTCGCAAGAAGCGTGTGGAAAAACCAAGGCGCAAAATAACTGCCCATGAACTGAGAAAAGTCAAGCGTGCAGCTGCCAAGATGCCACTTGCCACCAGTTTGGCCATATTTCAGAGCTGCAACATCACTGGAGTGCCCAAAAGCACAATGTGTGCAATACTCAGAGACATGGCCAAGGTAAGAAAGGTTGAAAGACGACCACCACTGAACAAGACACACAAGCTGAAACGTCAAGACTGGGCCAAGAAATATCTCAAGACTGATTTTTCTAAGGTTTTATGGACTGATGAAATGAGAGTGAGTCTTGATGGGCCAGATGGATGGGCCCGTGGCTGGATTGGTAAAGGGCAGAGAGCTCCAGTCCGACTCAGACGCCAGCAAGGTGGAGGTGGAGTATTGGTTTGGGCTGGTATCATCAAAGATGAGCTTGTGGGGCCGTTTCGGGTTGAGGATGGAGTCAAGCTCAACTCCCAGTCCTACTGCCAGTTTCTGGAAGACACCTACTTCAAGCAGTGGTACAGGAAGAAGTCTGCATCCTTCAAGAAAAACATGATTTTCATGCAGGACAATGCTCCATCACACGCGTCCAAGTACTCCACAGCGTGGCTGGCAAGAAAGGGTATAAAAGAAGAAAATCTAATGACATGGCCTCCTTGTTCACCTGATCTGAACCCCATTGAGAACCTGTGGTCCATCATCAAATGTGAGATTTACAAGGAGGGAAAACAGTACACCCTCTGAACAGTGTCTGGGAGGCTGTGGTTGCTGCTGCACGCAATGTTGATGGTGAACAGATCAAAACACTGACAGAATCCATGGATGGCAGGCTTTTGAGTGTCCTTGCAAAGAAAGGTGGCTATATTGGTCACTGATTTGTTTTTGTTTTGTTTTTGAATGTCAGAAATGTATATTTGTGAATGTTGAGATGTTATATTGGTTTCACTGGTAAAAATAAATAATTGAAATGGGTATATATTTGTTTTTTGTTAAGTTGCCTAATAATTATGCACAGTAATAGTCACCTGCACACACAGATATCCCCCTAAAATAGCTAAAACTAAAAACAAACTAAAAACTACTTCCAAAAATATTCAGCTTTGATATTAATGAGTTTTTTGGGTTCATTAAGAACATGGTTGTTGTTCAATAATAAAATTAATCCTCAAAAATACAACTTGCCTAATAATTCTGCACTCCCTGTAGTGTTAGGTTATTTTAAGGGGGGTTTGGGTTAGATTAGGGGTATGTGGGTGGTGGGTTTTAATGTTGGGGGGGTTGTATTTTTCTTTTACAGGCAAAAGAGCAGTTTTCTTTGGGGCATGCCCCACAAAAGGCCCTTTTAAGGGCTGGTAAGGTAAAAGAGCTTTGAACTTTTTTAATGTAGAATAGGGTAGGGAATTTTTTTATTTTGGGGGTTTGTTATTTTATTAGGGGCTTAGATTAGGTGTAATTAGCTTAAAATTGTTGTAATATTTTTTAAATGTTTGTAACCTATTTTTTTATTTTTTGTAACTTAGCTTTTTTTATTTTTTGTACTTTAGTTAGTTTATGTAATTGTATTTAATTGTAGTTATTTGTATTTAATTTATTTAATTAATTTAATGATAGTGTAGTGTTAGGTTTAATTGTAACTTAGGTTAGGATTTATTTTACAGGTAATTTTGTATTTCTTTTAGCTAGGTAGTTATTAAATAGTTAATAACTATTTAATAACTATTCTAACTAGCTCAAATAAATACAAAGTTACCTGTAAAATAAATATAAATCCTAAAATAGCTACAAAGTAATTATTAATTACATTGTAGCTATCTTAGGGTTTATTTTACAGGTAAGTATTTAGTTTTAAATTGGATTAATTTATTAAAGTATAGTGTAGTGTTAGGTGTAATTGTAACTTAGGTTAGTTTTTATTTTACAGGTAAATTTCTCTTTATTTTAGCTAGGTAGCTATTAAAATAGTTAATAACTATTTAATAGCTATTGTACCTAGTTAAAATAAATTTAAAGTTACCTATAAAATAAAAATAAATCCTAAGATAGCTACAATCTAATTATTATTTATATTGTAGCTATATTAGGGTTTATTTTAAAGGTAAGTATTTAGTTTTAAATAGGATTCATTTAGTTAATAATAGAAATATTATTTAGATTTATTTAATTAATATTTAAGTTAGGGGGGTGTTAGGGTTAGTGTTAGACTTAGGTTTAGGGGTTAATAAATTTCTTACAGTGGCGGCAGTGTAGTGGGGGGCAAGATAGGGGTTAATAAATGTATTATAGGTGGCGACGGTGTAGGGGGGCAGATTAGGGGTTAATAAATTTAATATAGGTTGCGGCGGGGTCCGGGAGCGACGGTTTAGGGGTTAAACTATTTATTTAGTTGCGGCGAGGTGCGGGATCATCAGGATAGGGGTTAATAACTTTATTATAGAGGGCGGCGGTATAGGGGGGCAGGATAGGGGTTACTAAGTATAATGTAGGTTGCGGCGGTGTCCGGGAGCGGCGGTTTAGGGGTTAATACATTTATTATAGTTGCGGCGGGGTCAGGGGGCGGTGGTTTAGGGGTTAATATGTATAGAGTAGCTTGCGGTGGGCTCCGGGAGCGGCGGTTTAGGGGGTAATAACTTTATTTAGTTGCAGCGGTGTAGGGGGGACAGATTAGGGGTGTTTAGACTCGGGGTACATGTTAGGGTGTTAGGTGTAGACAGCTCCCATAGAAATCAATGGGATGTCTGGCAGCAGCGAACTTGTACTTTCGCTATGGTCAGACTCCCATTGATTCCTATGGGATCCGCCGCCTCCAGGGCGGCGGATTGAAAACCAGGTACGCTGGGCCGGAAAAGTGCCGAGCGTACCTGCTAGTTTTTTGATAACTAGCAAAAGTAGTCAAATTGTGCAGAACATCTGGAGTGACGTAAGAATCGATCTGTGTCGGACTGAGTCCGGCGGATCGAAGTTTACGTCACAAAATTCTACTTTTGCCGGTCTCTAGCCTTTGATAACTAAGGCGAATCAGCCTCGCCACAAATACGCTGTGGAATTCCAGCGTATTTGAGGTTGACGGCTTGATAACTAGAGGCCTTAGTCCCAAACGGACAGAAAATGGAAAATTGCTGTGGTCCTTTAGGGGTTAATATTATGCCGCCTCCTAACGCGGATTGGATCCTGGTATATGGCTTGGAGAGCCGTGATACGTTACTACGTTTGTCTATTACGTGTTTTTGACCAATCGGATTCTTCATGACTACAGCGTAATGTGAGCCAATCAGTGTAATGGTTCAGTTATAAGTCTCAGATGATTGGATAATCTTTCTCATGCATAGTTATATGTTCGGATAGAGTTATTCATAATAGCTTCATCATGATTTTGCATATGCATTCTACTTAGTGTGTCACTGATTGTTACTACACTGTGTATAATTATTTGTTCATAAACGAGGATGATTTAAAAATTGTTTTATGAATGGGAAAATTATGCAGATGAATACTACCTATCAGAGTATAGCTGTCAAATATGACAGGATCTTATTGGATGATCAAGTTTGTGTGTAATTTAAACCTAGAATTAGCGAATTCTAGCAACATACCATGTTAAGTATATAAATCGTTCAGTAAATATTAAAAGATCACCTAGATTAGGAGTTATGCGCGCTATAGGGAAATCAACGAACGCAACAAAAGTTGCGTTATTTAACCCCCTATAGCGCAGCCATTACAAGTTTTCAAACAGCCGCCTTGTGCATGCGATATGGCTGCGGTGAGCTCCATGCCGCACACAATCCAAGCACTGTTTTGACGTGCTCGTGCACGCTTCCCCCATAGACATCAATGGGGAGAGCAGGTCAGAAAAAAACCTAACACCTGCGATCGCGGAATGAAAAGCTCCGTAATGCAGCTCCATTGATGTCTTTGGGAAAAAAAAACATCCTAACATAAAACTCACGTACAAACGCCTCTAATCTGCCGCCCCCGACATCACCGACACGTACATAATGTTATTAACCCCTAATCTTCCACTCCAGATATCGCTGCCACCTAAATAAAGCTACTAACCCCTAATCTGCCGCTCCCAATATCGCCACCACTATATTAAAGTTATTAACCCCTATTCCCCTGCACCCCAACATCGTCCCCACACTATAATAAATCTACTAACCCCTATTCTGCGTGCTCCCCGACATCACCGCAGCTTAATAAAGTTATTAACCCCTAAACCTCTGGCCTCCCACATCACCACCACTAAATAAACCTATTAACCCCTAAACCGCCAGCCCCCCACATCGCAACAATCTTAAACTATATATTAATCCCTAAACCTAACCTTAACGTAACCCTAACCGTAACCCTAACACCCCCTAACTTTAACATAATTAAAATAGAGATGAATTAAAGTTACAATTATTAACTAAATAATTCCTATTTAAAACTAAATACTTACATGTGAAATAAAACCTAAGCTAGCTACAATATAACTAATAGTTATATTGTAGCTAGCTTAGGTTTTATTTTTATTTCACAGGTAAGTTTGTATTATGTTAACTATTTACTAACTAACTAGTTAAAATAAATACAAACTTACCTGTGAAATAAAACCTAACCTGCCTTACACTAAAACCTAACATAACAAAAAATTTAAAAAAACTACCATTACAAAAAATAACAAACACTAAAATTACTAAAAATAAAAAAACTACCATTACAAAAAATAACAAACAAAATTTTACAAAAGCAATAAAAATTATTTCTATTCTAAAAAAAAACACCTCAAAATAAAAAAAGCCTAATTTAGAATAAACTACCAAGGGCCCTTAAAAGGGCATTTTGTGGGCCCTTAAAAGGGCCTTTTGTAGGGCATTGCCCTAAAGTTAACAGCTCTTTTGCTACAAAACAAAACAAACACCCCCTAACAGTATACAACCCCCCAGCCCCCAAACCCACAAATAAAAATAAAGTAAAACCTAATCTACCCATTGCACTGAAAAGGGCATTTGCATGGGCATTGCCCTTAAAAGGGCATTTAGCTCATTTTCCTACCCTTAAAAGGGCATTCAGCTCTTTTATGAAATGCCCAAGCCCTAATCTAAAAATAAAAACCCACCCCAAAACAAAAAAAAAATACATTACCCAAAATAAAAAACAAATTATCAAAAATACTAAACATTATTCCTATTCTAATACCCATTTAAAAAAAAAACACCCCAAAATAAAAAAAACCTAATCTAGAATAAACTCTACCAATAGCCCTCAAAAGTGCCTTTTGTGGGGCATTGCCCTAAGTTTAACAGCTCTTTTACCTGAAAAAAAATACAAAGACCCACTAAACATTACAAACTGCCCCCTAAACCCACAAAATAAAAAAACCATCTAAAAAACCTAATCTACCCATTGCCCTGAAAAGGGCATTTGTATCGGCATTGCCCTTAAAAGGGCATTTAGCTCTTTTGCTTTGCCCTGAGAAGGGCATTTAGCTCTTTTACGAAAAGCCCAAACCCTAAACTAAAAAAAAAACCCACCCAAAAAAAACCCTTAAAAAAACCTATCACTTACCCCCAAAGATCCACTTACAGTTTTTGAAGTCCCGTTTGAATGATCTTCATCCAGGCGGCGAAGTCCTCATTCAGGCGACGGGAAGTCTTTATCCAGACGGCCTCTTCTATCTTCATCCAGGCGGCGAAGTCCTCATCCAGGCGGCCTCTTCTATCTTCATCCAGGTGGCATCTTCTATCTTCATCCCGGAGCGGGTCCATCCTGAAGACATCCGGCACGGAGCATCCTCTTCATACGGTCGCTGCCGTACACTGAATCTTCAATGCAAGGTATGCGATTCAAGATGGCGTCCCTTGCATTCCTATTGGCTGATTTTAATTGGGAATTCAAAACAGCTAATAGGAAGAGAGCTTCTGAAATTCTATTGGCTGTTCAAATCAGCCAATAGAATTTAATTAGCTCTTATCCTATTGGCTGATTTGAACATACAATAGGATTTCAGTATCTCTCATCCTATTGGCTGATTTGAATTTCCAAAATCAAATCAGCCAATAGGAATGCAAGGGACACCATTTTGAATCCCGTACCTTGCGTTTAAGATTCAGTGTACGGCGGCGACCGTATGAAGAGGATGCTCTGCGCCAGATGTCTTCAGGATGGACCCGCTCTGCGCAGCCGGGATGAAGATAGAAGATGCCGCCTGGATGAAGATAGACGAGGCCGCCTGGATGACGACTTCTCACCGCCTGGATGAAGACTTCTCACCGCCTGGATGAGGACTTCGCCGCCTGGATGAAGATCGTTCAAGCGGGACTTCAAAAACTGTAAGTGGATCTTCGGGGGATAGTGATAGGTTTTTTTAAGGGTTTTTTTGGGTGTTTTTTTCTTTTAGTTTAGGGTTTGGGATTTTCGTAAAAGAGCTAAATGCCCTTTTAAGGGTAATGCCCATACAAATGGCCTTTTCAGGGCAATGGGTAGATTAGGTTTTTGTTAGAGTTAGGTTTGTTATTTGGGGGGGGTTGGTTAGGTGGTGGGTTTTACTGTTGGGGGGGGTCTTTGTATTTTTTTTTACAGGTAAAAGAGCTGTTTAACTTAGGGCAATGCCCTACAAAAGGCCATTTTAAGGGCTATTGGTAGTTTATTTTAGGCTAGGGTTTTTTTTATTTTGGGTGGGCCTTTTTATTTTGATAGGGCTATTAGATTAGGTGTAATTCTTTTTATTTTGGATAATTTCGTTTGTTATTTTTTGTAATTTAGTGTTTGTTATTTTTTGTAATTAAATAGTTTGTAATTTTTAGAGTAGTGTTAGGATTTTTTTAATGTGTACTTTAGTTTAATTTAATTGGTAGTTAGTTTAATTTTAGTTTAATAATTATATTATTTTAATTGTTAGTTTAAACTTAGTTTTTTTAATTTGACAGGTAAGATTTAATTTAAGAAATTGTAATTTTAATCTAAAGTTAGGAGGGCGTTAGGTTTAGGGGTTACTAGTTTAAATTAGTTTATTGCGATGTGGGGGGCTTTAGGTTTCGGGGTTAATAGTTTAATGTAGTATATTTTGTTGTGGGGGCCTTGCGGTTTAGGGGTTATTAGGTTTATTATAGTGGTGGCGGTGGCGGGAAGCAGCGGAATAGGGATTAATAACTTTAGTATAGTGGGGGCGATGTGGGCGGATGGCAGATAAGGGGTTAATAATATTTAAATAGTGTTTGCGATGCGGGAGGGTGGCGGTTTAGGGGTTAATATCTTTATTATAGTGGTGACGATGTCGGGGAGCGGAGAAATAGGGGTTAATAAATTATATTAGTGGCGACGATGTTGGGAGCGGCAGATTAGGGTTAATAACTTAAAAATAGTGTTTGCTATGCAGGAGGGCCTCAGTTTAGGGGTTAATAGGTAGTTTATGGGTGTTTAGTGTACTTTGTGACAGTTTAGTTATGAGTTTTATGTAACAGTTTTGTAGCATAAAACTCATAACTACTGCTTTTAGATTGCGAAATGGATCTTGTCGGTATAGGCTGCAACACAAGCTGTTTAGCCTCAACGCAAAACTCGTAATGGCTGTGCTATGGAAGTCCCATGAAAAAACGTCATTTTTACGTGTGCGGGAGTGTATATATATATATCTGTTGTTCTTTATTGGTAAATTGATGCAGAGTTTACCAGTTCGGCTCAGAAACATAATTTTATATATAATATAAATGGTATGAAGATATTTAGTTTGACTAGATGAAATAATTTAATAAAAGTTTACGAGTTATCTTTTATACTATTATAGTGTTGTGGGCAAGGAGTTTTATTGACATAGAATTTCCGCCTAATTGTTATTACAGAGAAGTTACATATATATAAATATATTGAGCAGGTTTGTGAATGTGTAGTACCACAATATGGAGTCATTGGTGCTTAAAATGTTGGAAATTAGGGATATTTGGAAGTTAATAGTATTGTCGATATGTGCAAAATAAATTCGTAGATGAATATATAAAATAGTGTGATTGGTGTGTAGGAACATATATATAATCTGTAAATAAATAAAAATTGACACTAAAAGTGAAAAAAGTGAAATAACACCAGACATCCCTACTCTCCCTGAAGTTCAGGGAGTCTCCCTAATTGTAGTAGCGGCTCCCTGATACCAGCAAATGGAATGCAATCTCCCTGAAACTCCAAGCACCATGAGCCAATGTGACCCAAATCTGGAAAAGTGTTTCTTTAAGGAATTCCTTTAGTTGCTGGGACGTTATGGAACCCTTAAAGCATGCATCAGTAACCAAAACCCCCCCACTTATTCTAATAAAATAAAACACAAATAATACCTTATTTACTGCAACTGATTTTAATAAAATAAAACAACTTATTTATAGCACGTAATTAAACTTTGTATTCTAAAATATTTAAGCATTCAACAAGTGTACGATCACTGGAAATAGGTTTGTTGTATGTGGTTGTGCAATAAAACTACTTTTTTAATGTGACTTTAGTGGGAAGCTACTTTATTGATAAGTCTCTATCTTACTTAGGGTTTCAAGGTGTCCAATATATAACTGGGAGGGAGGGGGGTGGCGGCGCAGTAGCTGGTGAAGCCACCTCCCTGAAATGAGTTTTTGCAGGTTGGGATGTCTGTAACACTGAATAATAAGGTGATATAAATAAATATTATTAGTGAATGAGTATTACATGTGATATTGCCTGATGGCAATGCATGTGTCATTTTATATTCGTAAATATGCAGTAAAAGATAGTCATTACTATATATATTGACAATAATGTGTAATTAGTGAATAGTGATGGATATACAAAAAGGACTCTTTTGGATGAATGTTATTTAATAAAATTAATTGTTTGTAATTTGATTTCTAAGTGTACATAGTAATTGTATTCGTTTAAACCCTTGGGTTGTAATGTGTCTAGTAGATATATCTATCTGCTTTCAGCCTTTAGAAGCAAATTCTCCAAATTACCTTCTCATTCCCAGGGAGATTTTTTTGTTGCACTGTGAATTTTAATGCTTGTGATTTACTTTGATGTTTTAAGAGGAAATGTTTGGCCACACTGGTAATTGTTTTGCCTTTTTTCTGGTCCTTTTCTGCATTTTTATATTTTTATATTATTCTTATGTTCCATGATTTTGACGTGTGCTTCCTTGGTCGTCATGCCCACATAGGCCTTATTACATGGACAGTATAATACATAAATGACTCCAGTGGCTCTGCAGGTGAAGTGTTGTTGAAATTTGTGTGATTTTCCATTCTTATCTATAATTTATTTTCCTTTTCTAACTGAGGGGCAAGTTGAACAGGTGCCACAAGGGTACATACCTAGATCTTTTTTGGAATATGTATATAGTTAAATCACGTTGTCTCTTATACCCAATGGTTACTCTTTCCCCTATTACTTCTTTAAGTGCAGGGTCACTTTGTAAAATCTGCCAGTTATTGTTCAATATGTTCACAACTTGATGCATTTGTGGATTTTATGTAGTAATTAGTCTTGGTATATCCGTCAAATTATTTTTTCCTTTCGGTTGAAGTAATTTTTCTCTTTCAGTTTGAATGCTCTAAATGTTGAAGTCGAAGAAATTCACCATATGGTATTGCTTTGAGAGTGCTGTTAGGATGTGCACTAGTATTATGCAACAGAGTATTAGTTTCTGTTTCTTTTCTGAATACTGTTGTACTTATTGTTCCGTCAATTTTAGATATTTTGAGATCCAAAAAATGTATTTGTTGTAATTCAGCTTGGTGAGTTAATCTGATGTTAAGATTATTTTGTTTAAGTCTTAATAAGAATTTTTCAAGAAGCTTACGTGTTCCTTCCCATAGGAAGAGCATATCGTCAATGTACCTGATCCATAAGGGTACATGATCCATGAATTCTTCCATGTCTGCTGTAAACACATCATGTTGTTCCCAATAACCTAAAAATAGATTTGCATATGTAGGTGCACATGCTGTGCCCATTGCAGTCCCCTGCACGTGTAAGAAAAAAATATCTATAAATGTGAAGATGTTATGTGTTAGTACATATCTCAGCAGTGTAACAATAAACTCATTATGTTCTCCATTGTTGTTTTTATTAATAGAAAGAAAATATTTAATTGCTTCTATGCCATCACTGTGTCTGATGCAGGTATATAGCGATTCTACATCTACTGTTATAAGCCATGTGTTTTTAGTAAGATGCAGACTATGTAGGATTTGTAAGACTTCCATGGTATCGCGTACATACAAGGGCATTGTTGTTAAATATTCTCTCAGCCTCTGGTCCACATATTTGCTTGCTGCTTCTTTAAGATTGTTATTTCCAGACACTATAGGTCTTCCTGGGGGTTTGGTGAGATTTTTATTTACTTTGAGCAGAAAGTAAATTGTGGCCAGAGTTGGATTTTTTTAAATGAGAATCTTTTTTCTCCTTATTGTTCCATTTTGCAAAATGAGTTTATTGTATTGTTCTATATATTCAGGATGTGGATTTAGCATATATATTTTATAACAATTCTGATTCTTCAGTTGTGTCATAGCTTCAGTTATATACTCTTACCCCAAAATAAAAAAAACCCTAGCCTAAACTAAACTGCCAATAGCCCTTAAAAGGGCCTTTTGCGGGCATTGCCCCAAAGAAATCAGCTCTTTTATCTGTAAAAAATAAATAAAACCCACCACCCACACTACCAAACCCCCCAAATAAAATCCTAACTAAAAAAACCTAAGCTCCCCATTGCCCTGAAAAGGGCATTTGTATGGGCATTGCCCTTAAAAGGGCATTTAGCTCTTTTTCCATCCAAACCCTAAGCTAAAAATAAAACCCACCCAATAAACCCTTAAAAAAACCTAACACTAACCCCCGAAGATCCACTTACAGTTTTGAAGACCCAACATCCATCCTCAACGAATCCGGAGAAGTCTTCATCCAAGCGGCAAGAAGTCCTCAACAAATCCGGGAGAAGTCTTCATCCAAGCGGCAAGAAGTGGTCCTCCAGACGGGCAGAAGTCTTCATCCAGACGGCATCTTCTATCTTCATCCATCCGGCGTGGAGCGGCTCCATCTTCAACACATCCTGCGCGGAGCATCCTCTTCCTTCCACAGCTCTTCTCGAATGAAGGTTTCTTTAAGTGACGTCATCCAAGATGACGTCCCTTGAATTCCAATTGGCTGATAGAATTCTATCAGCCAATCGGAATTAAAGGTGAAAAAATCCTATTGGCTGATGCAATCAGCCAATAGGATTGAGCTCGCATTCTATTGGCTGTTCCAATCAGCCAATAGAATGTAACTATTAGTTATATTGTAGCTAGCTTAGGGTTTATTTTACAGGTAAGTATTTAGTTTTAAATAGGAATTATTTAGTTATTAATAGTAGGTTTTATTTAGATTTATTTTAATTACATTAAAGATAGTGGGTGTTAAGGTTAGACTTAGATTTAGGGTTATGGGTTAATAACTTTAGTATAGTGGTGGCGACGTTGGGGGCGGATGATTAGTGGTTAATAAGTGTAATGTAGGTGTCGGTGGTGTCGGGGGCGGCAGATTAGGGGTTAATAAGTGTAATGTAGGTGCCGGCGACTTTGGGGGCGGCAGATTAGGGGTTAATAAGTATAATGTAGGTGGTGGTGGCGACATTGGGGGCGGCAGATTAGGGGTTAATAAGTGTAGAAAAAAAAAGGGGGGAGAGAGTATGCGCTAAATAGCTAAAAAGGCTAGATGGCTAAAACAGTGTGTGACAGTTTGTAACAATTTATTAAACACAAGGTAACCAAGTTAAAACTTTAAAAGTATACATTGACTAAAAAATAGCATGGATCCATGAATAAGATTAAGATAAAAGGCTGTAATCAGCCAGAAGTAAGGTCATAAAAGAACGTTGAACAAATGTAATGTACCCAATGTGAGGTGTAACAAAAAATATGGTCAACGTGAGATGTGACAACAAAATGGTGATGTTAACAATCAAATTCTAAACATATAAAAGTCCAAATAAAGTCCAAAAAATATATAATTTCTTCAAAATAAAAGTCTAGTGGAACTTGAGTTTAGTTAATCCTCCTTCAAAGTGTCGTGGAGATGTGAGTTAAAGTAAATAATGCTCCAAATATTCTGTTGACCGTAAGTCCGCTAGGGGACTTTCTTGAGAGTAAGCATAAGGCTGCATTACTTGCGCTCGGTTCACTCCAGTTTTTTACCTTGGTTAATAAGTGTAGGTAGGTGGCGGCGATGTCGGGGGCGGCAGATTAGGGGTTAATAAGTGTAGGTAGGTGGTGGCTGTGTCAGGGATGGCAGATTAGGGGTTAATAAGTATAATGTAGGTGTCGGCAATGTTGGGGCGGCAGATTAGGGGTGTTTAGACTCGGGGTTTAAGTTAGGGTGTTAGGTGTAAACATAAATTTTCTTCCCCCATAGGAATCAATGGGGCTGCGTTACGGAGCTTTATGCTCCTTTATTGCAGGTGTTAGACTTTTTTTGAGCCGGCTCTCCCCATTGATGTCTATGGGGAAATCGTGCACACGCACGTAAAACCAGCTCACCGCAGCTCACCGCGGCGCTGGTATTGGAGTGCGGTATGGAGCTCAATTTTGCTTTATGCTGCAATATTGCCTGCTAACGCCGGGTTTTTGAAAACCTGTAATACCAGCGCTGTAGGTAAGTGAGCAGTGACAATAACTTGCAAGTTAGTACCGAGCAGCTCTTACCGCAAAACTAGTAATCTAGCCGATAGTAAATAGGTAGTTGTTCTATTTTGCTACAGACAATTTGAGTGAATACTTCTACTTGGGGAGATATAGACAGAGGAGGGGTGTAAATGGACTTAGTCCTTTATCCACAAGTGGGGCTGATGATCAGGATCACTATCACCTAATAGTTCTTCCAGATCTTGCAGTGTCTCTAAATCTTACTTGGTCCAAGTTGGATCATCTTTATTAGAGTACATTTTTTTTAGTTGTAATTTTCGAGAGAATAATTGTATGTCTTTAGTCATCTCGAATTTGCTAAGCATGTTAGTGGGACAAAAGGTTAGAACTTTCAAGAGTACTTTTTCATGAGTAGCAGTTAAATATGTTCAGTGAGATTTATTATTCTTAGGTGTTGGTCCTGAATTTCATAAATTGACTCATTTCTCTCTTCCTCTCTGATTGTCTTTGAGGGCCAGTGTTTTTCCTTTTGTTTTCTCTTGTTATTTTTGGCGTAGTTGATAAATTTGTCGCTTATTGTTGTCTTTGGCTTAACGCTAAAAAAGACACCCCACTATTGGACTAGATTGTAATAGATATAGGGTTCTGAGTAGATGTTGGTACCGTAATGTTGTGTTTTTTTGCATTGCATTCAGTATCTACTGTGATATTGCTTTCATTGTCTGAAATATCCATTTCAGTATCTGTTCCACTGTTGTCTTCTCTTATTAAGTGTCTGTTATATCTTTGTCTATTAGATTTATGAAACCTCCACTTGTACACTCTCTGATGCTTGAAATCATCTATGTCTCTCTCTAGCTTTTGTTTCTTAGTTTGTATCTATTCACTTTCAAACGTGTCAAGCTCTTTTTGGTATGTTTGGTATTTATCTACAAAGTAAAATGTTTCTTCGAATTTCTTTCATAGATCATTTTGTTCTTTGATTTCTGCGTCTAGTTTGTTTAATTCTAACGTGTCATGTTGGATAAGTACTTGTATTCGTTTTAAAGAACATTCTGTTAAAATGTCTTCCCATTTTTTGTTCAAAGTAAATGTTGGAAAAACCTTAATTCTAAGGCCTCTAGGTATTATACCTTGTTCTGTGTACTTTTCGAAAAAGTGCCAGTTCCACCAGCGTTTTCTTTGTTTAAATAATGTTTGGTGTAATTTACACATTGTTGGTAGTATCAAACAATTGGTTCAATTCTTGGATCCTTTTTTGTTGTCTTAATAGTAAGTCTTGTTGTATTTTCATATTTGAAATGAATTTCCCTCTAGGAATACTAGGAAAAACCTAGTTAGATAATGTTACTTTAATGAGAAGGGTAAGGGATAATATTACCTTTGAGTAAATAATTATCAAAATTCAAGTGGTTTTGTATTGGTGCTTCTATTTGCTGACCATTGAATTTTAGAGTGTAAGGCAAGAGTATGTAAATACTTTTACAAAAAATGCAAATAGAGTTGCACAATGGGCAGATTACCTGACTCTAGAAATGAACTGAGACAAAGGTAAAGTGTTTCAAATTTATACAAAATATCAACCAGTCATGAATATATAAATATATTTGTTTTTATATGTGTATATACACAAATAATCACAAAGATGCTGAACACAGCGCTCACCTTGGTAGATATGCAAACACTGGCACTGATCCGGCACAATGGAGAGTGGGTAAGGGAAATCCTTAGATCGCGGTCCAGGAAAGAGGCTGCAACTACGGGCGGGTTTGCCACACACGCCCCAAACAGGTCACAGATCAACAATGGATACTCAAAGTAGTAGCGCACAAGATTTTGGAAACAGAATATTCCAAAATGTATGTGTATGTATAAAAGGTTTCCAATCTTTATTCCAGGTTAAAAAGTTCCAAATATGAACATATAAATCCACGGTAACTAAAAGAATGAGCATATACTTATCCAACAGGTCACTGAACAGATCCCCATGCAGACGCGTTTCGTGCGCGTGCGCACTTGTTCACTGCTTACCTGGGGATCTGTCCAGACGCCTTATAAGGCTGTTCAGTTAATTACTTTCAGATATGCATGACCTGATTAGCTGCTATCGCTAATGCTAAGTGCGCCTTACATCAATACAAAATCACCTAAATGGGCGTCACTAAATACTTTATTTAAATACAAATTCTAATTCTAAATTATTAAGCAGAGTTAATTATATATATTTTGTACAATAAGTTCTGTGGAAAGATAGAGATATACATAATCATTATATTGTTGAAATAACATCCTAAAGATAAACCACGCTTATTAGTATTTAAAATGCATTGCAATAAATGCATTCAAAGCTACACAGATATGTATAATTCCTACTAGTCTAAGAGGTTTAACTTATATTATTTACATCCATCAAAAATGAAATATTCAGATAATTTATTAATAATATAAGATAATTACACAAATATATCTAATATATCTCTCCTCATATTTAGTCCCTCAGGATCACTAGTTTGTAGAGTGAAGCATATACATATATATTTTCACGGAACATGCAGTTCCCATAGACCGCTATGTAAACACATTTTTTAGTGTGGGGGGGTTCTAACACCCCACACCCGCCAACTTTAGCCCCTCATATCTGCTTCTAGCAGTTATTTTATTAAAAAAATAAAGATGCTAGTATCTTTATTTTTTTTAATAAAGAACTGTAAACTTTATTTTGGGGCATTTGGGGGACATTTATAAAATTAACCAAAGATCTGATCTCTGGCTAATTTTATAAGCGCTAATTGCTACCGCGAGCTCGGTAGAATTAACCAGCCACTTGTAATGGCTGGTTATTTATCGTGTGCCCATTTGCAGGCACGCAATAAATTAGCACTCCACTTGTAATCTAGCCCTATATATAATTATAGATTTTTTTTTATAATTTTTTTTATTTTAGTGTTGCTAGCCCATGAATATATTAAAGTCACACCCGAATCACATCTGCACGCTGCATGATAAAACAATGTCATCCTTTGAAATTTAGCTCTGTCAGTTCCTATTGTTCACAAAATGTCTTATGGATATTCCTAGTATTTTGGGGGGGAAATGCTGTGTTTTATTGCCAGGTTTCCAGCATAAGAAGGATTTAAAGATTAATTTCCTTAGTTACCAAGAAAAATAACACAGTAGGGAATCCACATATAAAGGTAATTAATGACTTAATTTATCTTTGGCATCAAAATCAGAGCAAACAAACGTATTGTATAATTATGATTTAAATTATTATTTATAAAAAAAAATGAAGAGAGAGAATATACCACTACAAACACATTGATCTTAAAAATGCAAAATATTAATTATTTCCTGTAAAATTCTGTATCATAGTTATTATATTATTATTATTATTAATATTATTATTATTATTATAATATTATATTAGTTTATCATAATTTTATTGGATTGTTTGTAGCTAATAATACTATATTATTAAAATAATAATAAAAATAATAACTAGTAGTTAAAGTTTAGACTTTACAAGAAATAAAAAATGTAGATCTCATTGATTTGTGTTTAAAATGTAATATATAGGGCAAGGTATAGGTCAAGATACAAGTTCAAATTTTAATGAATTTCAATAAAGATTTGGGCAGCCTTAAAGGGTCATTATACCCTTTTGTAATATAAAATGTGTATATATATATAATATATATATATATATATATATATATATATATATATACACACACACATATATATAAAAGCAAATTTGCAATATCCTTTATGTTGTCCTCGTTTCCTAAAATTTAACCTTGTAAGTTGTGGCTTTCCAGAAGAAGAGTAGACTCCAGATTTAACACTGTTATATTCCACGCAGTCATTGGTTGAAACTCTAGTTACCTATTCATTACTGAGAATGAAACCTAGGTTACAACACGGCAGTACCCATTACTTTTTGGACACAAAAACTTGATACTTTTTTAAAAATATTTCAACAACAAATGTAATAAAAAAAATATACATATTACTTTCAGGCAAATCTTTGAACTCAATACACAAATCTATCTAATGTTTATTTAGTATTTAATGTCCCTTTAATATTTCAGATAAACATAAAACAGGACTATTTGCTCTTAAGAAAACATAAAGAGTAAATTAAAGGGAAATGCAAGTCAGAATGAAATGTTCATGATTCAGATAAAGTGTACAATTTAAAAAAACAACTCCAATTTAGTCCTATTATCAAATTGATCTTTTTCTCTTAGCAACTTTTGTTAAAACATAGCTTCTTTTAATGGTAGCAGACTGAGGGGCTCAGGAGCATGCACGTGACTTAAGGAATATGGGGCCTATCTATCAAGCTCCGAATGGAGCTTGATGCCCCGTGTTTCTGGCGCTGCTCCATAACCTGTCCGCCTGCTCTGAGCAGGCAGACAGACATCACCGGAATTCAACCCGATCGAGTACGATCGGGTTGATTGACACCTCCCTGCTGGCGGCCCATTAGCCGCAAGTCTGCAGGGGGCGGCGTTGCACCAGCAGCTCTTGTGAGCTGCTGGTGCAATGCTGAATACGGAGAGCGTATTGCTCTCCGTATTCAGCGAGGTCTGGCGGACCTGATCCTCACTGTCAGATCAGGTCCGCCAGACTTTGGTAAATAGAGGCCAATATGTATAACATGGTTATGAACATTGTTGCAAACACTGCTGCTATATAGTGCTCAAGACATGCACACTATCCTGAGCCTATCTCTGTATGCTCTAATATAAAGGCATTAATATCTAACAAAGGATACCAAGATAAAAAAAAAACAATTTGAATTTCATGTCCCTTTAAATAGTTTTGGATAGAGTGTTAATGATTCATAGTTTTTTTCATTTTCTGCTGAGATATCTCTGTTTACCTGCTACTCACTGTAAAGTTAGTATTGCTTTGTTGCAGTATAGACCCCTGGGTTGAAAAATCAATCAATGTTATGGAATATATCTGGGTCATGGAACATTATGTTTTTTATTGCTGAGTATTTATTTTGCCCTCTTTTCATGGAATTTAACTCTGAAACGTGGATTTTCTAATTCGCAGAACTTGAAATGCACCTAGCAGACTTCTCAAAGCTAACCCTGCTACATACATTTCCCCAATTGGATTTAGTAGATAACATCTGTAAAACAATGCACTTTATACTAACATAATGACTGTGACTAGCATTGTCTGCAGACTAAAGCCTTGATTGGCTCCTCCAAACAAGAGAAGTGGTGAATGGAGTTTAACTATTGAAAAACAATTGCAACAAACATTTTAATATGTCTTAGGGCAAAAATTAAAATCCCTATAGGTGGACAGGTTCTTAATAAGTGAACCTCTCTGCCTACAATCGCCTCTTGCGATGTTGCATTGCACGGAATGAGTGAGTGTCGGTGTGATTGATCTCGCCAGAGGTGGCGGAAAAATAAAAGAAGTGAAACTGCTCCACATAGCTGAAAATGCCACAAATGCAGCTTAATAAATCTTATAAATGTTATTCCATATCAGCACAACAGAAATGTCTTTTTTAGTTACAAGGTGTTTACTGTCCCTTTAAGGCTGTGTTTTATATTGAGATTTCAGAGCATTAATTCGATTTTGTTTGTACAGCACATTACATTGGTTTTGTGATCATACATTTTCTCTGTGTTCCCTGTGGTGGTTATGTGTTAAGGAGACTTTGGGAAGCATTCAGTATTCACTGTAATTGAACATATTTGTGTTTTCTCTTTTGTGCCTTATAAGCTGTAATTCTCAACCGATTAGCAATAAAACAATTATAAAAAAAACCCCATATAAATATTGATTTTAATTTAAATCCATCTACAAGAAGTTCATATGGCTTATTAATGTACCATCACCATATAAAAGTAGGTTTCCCATGCAATAGTTAGTCACATTTAAAAGGACAGCACATTACCTTAGCTGGGTTAGCCCCTAAATTAAAATTTTAAAACAAACTTTATTCATTTGGTTAGATCTTTGTTAGATCAGGTTTGACCAATTGTCGTTTTCGTTAGATCTAGCATACAAGGAGCGGTGTTAACAATTATTGGAGGGGGGCTAACCCGTCATCAGCCCCCCTTGATAGATATTTGTTAGAACAGGCATGATCAGTTATTTCTTTGGTTTAATCTAACTTAATTAAAGAGATATTAGGAATTAAATTAGGGGGGCTGAACCCCCTCTCAAATCAAAATTTCAGTCAAAAAATAATTCAGGCTAATAGATATTTGTTAGATCAGGTTTTATAAAGTGTTTATTACCTTAGATCTAACAGGCTAAAGCTGGCATTAACAATAATTTTAAATAGGGGCTAACCCGTCATCTGCTCCCCTTAACAAAAACTAGATGAAAATTTATTTAATTTGATAGATATTTGTTAGATCAGGTATGATCAGCCAGTTGATTTGTTAGATCTAACATTATTACAGAGATATTATATACTAAATAAGGGGGGGCTGACCCCCCAAATAAAAATGTCAGACAAAAAAATCATTCAGGCATGACAATAATATCATGGGAGCTTTGGCGTGCAATAAATATACAGCCATTACAAGAACTTATAAAATTAATTATATAATTAATAATGATTATTATTATCATTATTGTCATTTTTGTCCAATTTTTTGATAAGGGGGGGGGGGCTGATGACGGGTTAGCCCCCCACCAAATAATTGTTAATACCAGCTTTACCTTGTTAGATCTAACGTTATAAACGCTTGATCAAACCTGAACAAATATCTATTAGACTGAATGATTTTTTGACTGAAATTTTTATTTGGGGGGCCAGCCCCCCTCATTTAATACCTAATATCTCTGTAATTATGTTAGATGAAACAAAACAAATAGCTGATCATACCTGTGTGCTAGATCTAACAAAAAATGATCAAACCTGATCTAACAAAGATCTAATCAACTGAATAAAGTTTAATTTAAAATTTTAATTGGGGGGGGGGGCTAACCCGGCTGAGGTCAGCACATTCACTTTATTTAGACAGAACACAAGATTTTAAATAACTTTCCAATGAACTCCTATTATCACATTTGTTTTGTTCTCCTGGCATCTTTTGTTGAAGAGTAGTCTCAGGTGCAGCAATGCACTATTGGGACCAAGCGGAAAACATCTGGTGAGCCAATAACAAGAGGAATGTGTGTGTAGCCAGTTTAGCCACCAACCATCAGCTAGCTCCCAGTATTTCATTGCTGATCCTGAGCCTACCTGGGTATGGACATCTTATATGCTAAAAAATGTGATACATCTTCCACAGAGAATTCTAAAAGTCATTTTTAAACATTCTGATTTGTCATATAACCTGAATTATAAGGGCACAAATCTACTATCTATATATATTTAATTATCATGCAATGCTATACTGATGCTTACGAATGGTTGGCACTGTGAAATAACATTGCTGGATGCAGTTTCAGAAAAATGTAACACAGTAGAAAAACAGTTCTGGTGTAGTTTTGCCAAGTTACTTAATCTCATCTATAAATTCCAGAACCTTGACACACTTTAGGAATACATCAATTTTACAAATATCAGAAGGAGACAAACCTAGCAAAAATGTTCAAATAACATTTTACTGCTAAATCCGATTGGTTTTCAATATGTATTTTGATCTATCATTTTATCTGTCTCTACTTTTTTGTGGTCTCGGCCTGTCTGCCTTATATATATATTCTTTTTTTTCTCTCTCTCTAACAAGCTAGAGTTAAAGGGACAGTCTAGAAAAATAAAACTTTCATGACTCAGATATCTTGTAAACCAAAAATACTACCTCTAAAAGAGGGGGAGGAGAGGGAGAGGGAAATATTTATTATTAGCTATTATATATATACTTTCTCATGAACACAGTTGAAAACATTTACACAGGAATGACAAGGATTAGTGGGACTATTATGTACATCAACCTACCTGCACTACGAACTTTGGTCTGATACACTGTCGGTATTTAAAGGGACAGTCTACACCAGAATTTTTATTGTTTTAAAAGATAGATAATCCCTTTATTACCCATTCCCCAGTTTTGCATAACCAACACAGTTATATTAATATACTTTTAACCTCTGTGATTATCTTGTATCTAAGCCTCTGCAAACTGCCCCTTTTTCAGTTCTTTTGACATACTTGCAGTCTAGCCAATCAGTACCTGCTCCCAGATAACTTCTCGTGCACGAGCACAGTGTTATCTATACGAAATACGTGAACTAACACCCTCTAGTGGTGAAAAACTGTTAAAATGCAATCGGAAAGAGGTGGGCTTCAAGGTCTAAGAAATTAGCATATGAACCTCCTAAGTTAAGCTTTTAACCAAAAATACCAAGAGAACAAAGCAAAATTGGTGATAAAAGTAAATTGGAAAATTGTTTAAAATGACATGCTCTATCTGAATCATGAAAGTTTATTTTGGCCTAGACTGTCCCTTTAACATTGCGCAAGCATTTCTTGTAAAATGCTTGTGCAATGCTGCCCCCTGCATATTCGCGGCCAATCAGCCGCTAGCAGGGGGTGTCAATCATCCCTGAAAGGGGGCAGACAAGTTAAGGAGCAGCAGTCTTACGGCCGCTGCTTCTTAATTTACGTTTCTGGCGATCCGGAAACTCAAGATGAGGCTTAACTAGTTATAGTTAATTGGCATAAGGACCTTATTATTCCTGCTGCATATAGCTCTGCCTATACAAGCTACTGGCCTTACTTGCTGCAATACTACACTGTTCACCAAATTGCAAATCATCTGAAATAATAATTCCCAATCTTACTCCTCTTTTGTAACAGGAAAGTATAATTAATTAACTTCTAGATTTTTCTTTTTTAAATGTAGGATTTTGCTCTTTGTGAAAATTAATGTTAGATCCC